>NC_061511.1:227417030-227522608 GCF_022539505.1 Lolium rigidum | reverse complement strand
GAAAAATAAGGTGCTGGGCATTGATTTCGTCCGATTCCGAGAATATTTCCTTACTAGGATTTCTGAAACCAAAAACAGCAGAAAACAGGAACTGGCACTTCGGCATCTCGTCAATAGGTTAGTTCCGGAAAAGGCATCAAAACGATGTAAAGTGTGTATAAAACATGTAAGTATCATCATAAAAGTAGCATGGAACATAAGAAATTATAGATACGTTTGGGACGTATCAAGCTCTCGCGGTTCAAGCAGCTCTCGATCCATCGGTTCCAGCAGCTCTCGATTCACTACTTCAATCTCCTCATGTTGAATTGATGCTTCATTCTCCTTTGCATTTGCTGCTCCCGCCTGATCTTCCATTCCAAAAGCTGGGTCAACTAGATTATTACAAAGCCTAGCAATGTGTCCAGGGGTTCCATAATGTTTGCACTTACGTCGTCGAATCGGTGCACCACCCTCTGCACTAGCTCTGATCCTATTCTTCCTCGGCCTACCTGCCGGTCTAGTCAAAACTGGAGAGTACAGTTTGAAGCTTGGATCGACTTTCATCCATTGGTCTTTTCCCAACAAGGTAGGAACATTCATAGCATATGCAGCCCTAAATTTGGCAACAGAGAAATACTCTGACACATACTGATCAACTTCACCTTCTTCACCCCCTATAACACTCATGAAAAATAATGCGTGTATGCAGGGTATCCCACGGATCTACCATCGCCTACAATGGCATGTCCTATCAACCAAACTCACTGGATACCTCCACTGCCTGTTTTTACTATCAGTGTAGGTTACCTCAGCCTCCATTCCTTTTCTAATGCATTTCATCTTCAATTGTTTTGCCCTGGCAAGCAAAGACTTAATCAAAGATCGGAGCATGAGATGGCCAACATATTTTGCGGCTGCAATTCTTTGATGCAGACCGATCTTTGTCATGATCATCTGCCTAATCTTATCAAATATTTTCCACAGCATAAGCCCTTTCAATGACTTGACCTTTGAATTAAAACTCTCCGCAAGGTTACTTGCTACATAGTCTATCTTGCAAATTTCATTGAATTGGCTTCTTGACCACACCCTACCATGATGTTCATCCAAGTACTCCTTCACCCCAGGTTTTTGTTTATACAACACATCCAAATGAAATAGATGCTTCCTATTGTTGCATGTGTATGCAGCTGGCCATAGGTTGTCAGTAAAAACTTTACCCTTGAATTTCTTTGTAAAATTTTGTATCAAGTGTCGCATACATTCTCTATGCTCCACTCCAGGGAATACTGCTTCTACTGCACTCTCCAAACCTTTTCAAGCGTCTGTGTGGATAGCAAGTCCTGGTGGATGACCTATAAGGTTGCACAAATTCTGCAGAAATCAAGTCCAACTTTCCTCTGACTCAACCTCCAAAACTCCATAAGGAACAGGGAACATCCAATTGTGTCCATCAACTGCAGTAGCAGCAACTAGCTGTCCTTTAAACCTGCCATGAAGAGCTGTTGCATCCACGGCCAAATAAGGCCTGCAACTGTTCAGAAAGCCTTTCCAGCAAGATTTGAAACAAACAAAAGCCCTTCTAAAACATTCCTTCTGCATTATCCTCCCGCTTTTCAATTTGTAGGGAACTGTATGCTTGTCTATCGCTACAATACTGCCTGGACTAGCCATCTCCACTTCATCTTTGAAAGTGTAAAGCAAAAGCTTTCATTCTATGGACCATTGATCCTGTCAAGAGCCATTTCCTTTGCATAGAACATCCTCATGTAAGGTATTTTTATATTAAACTTCTCAAATAACTTGGTTATGAGTGTTGTTGGACCAAGTGATGGAGTTTCTCTCAGCCAATCTATGCTTGCATCTGCCAACCACCTAGTCTTCGCTAGCTTTGATTTCTCCTATGGCGCTCTCGCTCGAGGTGGACAAGTATGGTTGATCGAGTTCTTCTTTATCTGAAACATAATGATAAGGATTGTGAGTAACAGTTAACAAATTTTACATTGTGATCTAAAATACACAACTGGTTGGCGTAGTACCTGAACCACGGTGCTTCTGAGCATTGTGGATGCATGCAGCCTCCACCTAGACCTCTTGTATGGGCACTTAACTGTGAACCTACCTGGCTCACTTTTAATAACCTCATAATCATTCTTGGTGAGAATGCAATGTAGTAATTGCATTACGGCAGTCCATCATCGTTTGAAATACGGTGCCTTCTGCAAGCTGAGGATCCTCCCCGTTCCACTCAATTGTTGGCAAGTCATCACCTTCGTAATCGGCTAAAACGAGGCTGTCATTGTTCTCATCCTTCTCTTCATCATAAGTGTCATCAAATCTGGCACCTTGTCCAATATCTTCCATGTATTGATCCTCCATTGCCTGCTTACTGCATCGATCTACCAAATCAGGAAACATCAACTCATCCTCATCATCTTGAGGAGACGGATCCTCAGTCTCTGCATCGTCCTCCACATCGACTGTAGGAACGATCTGGCTACCGCTAGCACTGGGGACAGATGGTGATGTTGTGGACCTACAAGGAGCGCGGCGGCGCACACGATTAGTAGAGGCAGCAACAGTAGAGATACATGATGCCCGACCACCTGATGATGCCCCAACACCAGATGATGCCTGGACCCTGTCCACATTGATACAAATTTTATCGACACGGCAAGAATCATTCAAAGCAAAAAAGAATTCCCAGATCATCATCGGAAATTAGTGGAACAAATCTTCCCTTCGTGTTGTTGAAATATTGGAAATCAACTGAATCGCGATAGCCCCAGGGGTACACAGCGCAGATGTTATCTTTCAAATCCCTCAACGAGATGGTGGTTGCAACCACCGCTGGGATGTAAAATCCCGTCACATTGCGTTCAAAATCACGCATAAAGCTAGTATCCAGCCTAACCACCAGCCGAAAAGCCAGCGTTGGATCAATCCTATTTGAAAAGCAACGCAGTTAGTTGAGCAACAACGATTCACGCTCAAAAACTGCCTACTATTAATTCACATAGGCAGACGATGCTTACCCAGATGGAATCCATGCGTTAGATCCTCCGATTCCCAATCTTATCCACGTTGAGGGGCATAATCGGCACACCAGACGGCTGTACAAAATCTACCGCGAGAGGGGTAGATCTAGTGGAGGCGGAGCCCTCTCCGCCTCCCGGGGGTGGTGGTGGGGGCGGGGGCGGCTCGGGGGCAGACGAAGCCATAAGGTAAGAGGACAGGACGGCGTGGCGGCGGAGGGGCGGTGTGTGAGCTCCTCCAGTCTCGGGCGGAGGGAAAAGCTTTGGGTGAGTGAGAGAACGCCAGTCCGATGTGTCTCATTGGGTCAACAGTCAACACCATTCAAAAGCAATGGTCAATTCACAACCAACGCGGCTCCCTAGCCGTCACCGGTAATGGTCAAGGCCGCTGACCAGACGACAACCCTCCCGTCCGAGCGTCTGCGAGGGGTTTCAAACTAGAGGGAGGGGAAAACTGAGGAAAAGTCAAGCGGCTGGGGAAAACTGAGTACAACTAACGAACCTGGGGCACGAAAATAGAAATCCCAATGGTTTTTGCACGGGCAACTTGTTGCATTTTAAAGGTTGGAGGTTTTACTGGCATGTCTTTTTTAGATAGGTCAAACCTTTCATCATTTGTTTCTATCCTACCTTGCTGGACTATGATGGTTCCCTGAATGATCTTGTAGAGCTTGTTACTAGCTTCGAAACGAGCCCAAGATCATCAAAATTGGAGTCCGGATGCTCAAGTTGTGATCATTCTCGTTTTGGTGTTTCTACAGTTTTCGGGGGGCGGATAATCCGGCCCGGATTCAAACTATCTGGCCAAATATCTGGCCCCCTACTGCAAGCAGTTCCCTTAAGTCCTTAGTCGTTTTTCAAAGTCCCGGGGGGGCGGATAATCCGGCCCGGGGGTGGATAATTCGGCCCGGAAGGTCCCAAACGGTCATATTCCATTGGGAGGGGGTATATAAGACCCCCTTCTTCCTCCTTGGGCTGATTGGCTTCTTCTACTCTCTCCCTACTTGATTGTTGATCTTGAGAAGCTTCCTCTCCCTCTAATCCCTCCATGATTCTTGCACCTATTTGAGGGAAAAGAAAGAGGAGATCTAGATCTACATCTTTACCAATCAAATCCCTCTCTTTGTGAGGGGAATCCACTAGATCTAGATCTTGGAGAATTTTTTTGTTCCTCCTCTTATTTGTTCTGCCTCTCTTATTCCCCCAATAGCTTTTGTAGCTTTGTTGGAATTTGAGAGAGAAGGACTTGAGCATCTTTGTGGTGTTCTTGCCATTGCATTTGGTGCATCGGTTTGAGTTCTTCACGGTGATTCGTGGAAGTGAAAGCAAGAAAATTGTTACTCTTGGGTTCTTGGAACCCTAGACGGATTTGAGGCCTTTGTGGCGATTTGTTGGGAACCTCCAATTAAGTTGTGGATGTGTGCCCCAACCTTTGTGTAAGACCCGGTTTCCGCCTCAAAGGAAATCCCTTAGTGGAACCGTGACCTAAGCCTTTGTGGCGAGGGTCACCAGAGATTTAGGTGAGGCGCCTTCGTGGCGCTCGGTGTGTGGTGTGACTACCCCATCTTGGGGTGAGGCCTTTGTGGCGTTGGTGTGCATCGAGCAACCCATCTCAAGGTGAAGCCAGTTGTGGCGTTCGGGAGCACTAAGCCACCGCACCTCTCCAACGAAGATTAGCACTCGCAAGAGTGTGAACTTCGGGATAAATCATCGTCTCCCGCGTGCCTCGGTTATCTCTATAGCCGAGCTCTTTACTTATACACTTTACTTTGTGATAGTCATCGTGCTTGAAGTTATATATCTTGCTATCACATAGTTGCTTGTATTGCTTACCGTAAGTTGTTTGTGCACATAGGTGAACCATAGTATATAGGCTTTGAGCTTGACAAAGTAAACGCTAGTTTTATTCCGCATTTGTTAAGCCCATCACGTAAAAAAATTATACCGCCTATTCACCCCCCCTCTAGGCGACATCCGTGTCCTTTCGACCACCCTGTTCTACATAGGCAGCCGCGCTAGAGTCACTTGGCCAACCCAAAATCTTCCTTGCAAAGCCTCGAAAGAAGAGGTCGTTAAAGACAATGTTGTCACCAACGCTGTCGATGGGGCCACGCCAAAAGACAACAACTGTTAAAAAATTCATCCATGAAGACCGGCGGGGACACAAAACCACAAGCTCTCCGACAATGGAAAACCGAGCATCACTAAGACGGGATTGGGTTTAAAGGACTTTTATTTCAGGAAACATTGACATCACCGTCTGAGGGATGTCATAGAGACACCAAAACTAAACGAAAGAAGTCTTCTTACACCATATAAGAGACGAAGATCATCTCCCCTCCGCCCCACAGAACCCGAGCGATTGCCGGAGATAGAGGGGGTGGAGAGTATATTTATTTTCAATTGACATTAGTATAAAAATAAATTTATGTATGACACAATTTATTTTGTGGTTGTGTAAAAACCTCCCATGAGTAATGGAAACATTTTTTTGTTAATATATGTGAAATTTTTTATACACAATACGTGAAAAATATTAAAAGTACAATAGAAAATAGGGTAAATAAAGGAAATCGAAAAAGGGGAAAAAGAAAAAAATATCTGGAAAAAAAATGGGGCGAAAAATGACTTGGGTCAGGCCAAGTTAGCAAACCGTAGGATGGGCTCTCCCGTCACTCCATAGCCCAGCCAGCCCGCATATGGGTCGGACGTGGACGAGTTGGGCCTTCTCTCTGCCCAACATGAAACATAGATTTGAGAAGAGTCATGAAACGACACAAAGGGGGCACAAATTTCAATTTCTTGCACAAGTACAGATATATCTTGTCTTTGTTTTTATTTTGTATTGCCATCTAAATCCTTGTGAAATTCTTCCATTTTTATACTCTGTGTCCCGTCAAATGTTAGTGCCACCGTAGAAGATGTAGTGCTTGTCTTTTCTGGAAACACAAACATTTTGGTTATTTCAGCACACACACTCCCTTTCATTTATGCTGATAAAGTTATAGCTGAAGCCATGACACAGGCGACGCGTGTATATTACTGCAGCTTTTTAACATGTACATAGACAGAACAGCCAGCCTGTATCAAGGTAGAGCTGTGATTATTGGTTAAATCGGTTTGACTCGTGAGCAAAAGTCAGCCTGCTTCAGCTCAGGAGCCAGCATACCGACTGAAGAGACGCTTTGATATTCCTTCATCCAAATGGCTTCTTACTTGCCTCACTAAACAATACTATCAGCCACACTTTTTTTATTTTCACTATATTTATCTGACAGTGATGCTATTTTTCAACTATTTGACTTCACATAGCATGAACTGCTGTGCTGTTTTGGGTGCTACATATGAGCTTTGGTCAGGGACTTTTAAACTGTGAAGTTATCAATGTAGAGCCATGCTCATCATTTACAACAGCACATCCTCGACATATCTTGCAAACATGTCATTTCACCCGGATCATAGAGCATTTCCAGGAAATCTTTCTACAGCTAACTGACCATGTTAATGTTCTGCTATTGGTTATGCTCTGAAGGAAAACTAGAAATCTTGACACAAATCAAAGGAGACTGAATCCAATGTTGTGAAAGGAAGAGTGCAAGAGTTCAGATCTGTGATCTGTCCTTTGCAGCAAATGCCATTGGTCGAAGTACATCAACTAGCATAAAGATTACCATTTAACCTATCCGCCAAGCTATAGTTTGCGACAAAGAGTATAGAGGGGTGGGTTACAGCACTATGATTAGTTGAATCAGTTTGACTCGTGAATTAAAGTCAACCAGCTCCAGCTCAGGAGCCGCATGCCTGACCGACCAAACGGCTTTGATATTCGTTCTCATCTAAACAATGGCTTCTGACTCACCTCACCAAACAATACTACAGGGCTACTACATTTGTTTTTCTTATCACTGAACTTGTCGTGTAGTGATGATACTTTTAAACTATTTGACTGTAACATTGCATGAACAGTGGTGCAGGTGAGGTTCTATATATGAGCTTTAGTCAAATATTTCGATACTATGGAATGTTATCTCGGTGCACATTATGTTCATCATCTTCACCAATCAGCATCAAATCCTCATCATATCTTGCAAACAAGTCATTTCACACGGAGTCTACAGCGTTTATTGCTAATCTCTCTCAGCGAACTAACCATGTTCATCTTGTGCTACTGGTTTATGGTCTGGACTCTCGAGACCAGAAAGCTACAATAATAGTACATCGAGAGGTTTGCACAGTTCACGCAGACACCTCATTACATATTTGTGTTTGGTCAGTTTTTTTAATTATATTTTAATTATCTTTTTTAAGGCGTGATGCCTGCCACCGAAGAGCTGTGAAGGTGGTGTCGTGGTTTCAGATAGTGGTTTCCAGATAACTGCCCAAACTTCAGAGCCACTGGTTGAAGTAGAGCAACTAGCACCACGATCAGCACTAGCTAGTTAAGATGTTTCAAGCTATAATTTACATGAATGGCCTGAACTTGGACATGAATCCTGAAGAAAGCCCCATCAAGTAGTTGAAGGATAAGCGTTTTCTCACGCGGCCTCCAATAGTGAGTTAAACGGGGTTTTGGTGCCCTTTGGACTAACAAAAGAACAGCAAGTTAGGAGCTGAGCCAATTTGCCCTAAACTAAAGTGACTCCGTAATTAACCAAAGCATCATGTAAGCAAGGCTTCTGCTTACAGTGAGCTGTGCGTCGCAAAAAGGCAGAGGCAGGTCATCCATGGTGTGCAGGTACCTTGAAGCTTCGCATTGCTGCTTTTTTTTTCTCGAAACGGGGCAGCCCCAGCCTCTGCATCAGTCGATGCATATGGGCCATTGTGTGCAGGTACCTTGAAGCTTCGCATTGCTGCTAGAAAGCCAGTAGCCTCATGGACAAGGAGCTCTGTTTATAATCCCACAATGTGACTGAAAATTTAATGAAAGATTCAATGACCGAGAGGAAGGTTCAAACTGACCGATCCAACCGAGTGAAGCAAGAGCATACCCAAATGGTCCATATTTTCTTGTCAAATACCCTCAACGATACAAATCATTAAATGGAATTCAAAGACATAAAACCGTTTTTCAGAACTTCAATAATTCCTCCTTTCTTTTCTAAGATATTTAATTCTGATCGAGTAAATACACATTAAGGATGCCAACACCCAACGGACCGATACATGCACATCCTTGCCATTACAGGACTCTGGAGAAAGTACGGTAAGCTATAATGGTTGATTTACAGGTTTGCACAGTTCATTCAGATACCCCTCATTGCACATTTCAGTTTGGTCAAATTTCTAAACTGAACTTCCATTCAGGTTTTGAAGGCAGCGCGTAGCATGATGCCTGCCACTGAGGAGCTGCAAAGGTGGTGCCGCGGTTTCAGACAAGTGGTTTCCAGTAACTTCCCAAACTTCAGAGCTACTGGTCGAAGTAGAGCAACTAGGACCATGATTAGCACTAGTTAAGCTGTTCCAAGGTATATTTTACATGAATGGCCTGAACTTGGACATGAATTCTGAAGAAAGTCCAGCAAGTGGTTGGGGGATAAGTGCTTCTTACACAGCCTCCAATGGTGGGTTAAACGGGGGTTTCGCGACCTTTGGACAAATAAAAGAACACTCATTTGGAACCGAGCCAAGTAGCAGTAAACTAAAGCGACTCCTTGATTAAGCAAAACATCATCTAAGGTTTGTATCAAGTTGATGCATCCACCAAGGCTGTTCGGCTCAAAAAGAGAACTGCAATTCCAAGCTAATGGCTGCAGCTGTCTTTACAATCGACATGGAAATATATCAAAGATCATTGCATGTATGGCATGCATTCTTCCTTGGGGGCAACATTAACCAAACAAACCTCCTTAATGGAAATGCACAGTGCTGCATGCTTAATGATAAGTTTATAATTGTCAGCTTGCTTGGTAGTCCAGTATTCTGGCCACCTGTGAGAACTTCTGAAGATAACGACGTATAGTAGCACCAGATGCGATCTGTAAGGACTCTGTTCATAGTGACTTCTAAAAAATAAAGACCAAGAGGCACATGTATGCATGCACCTTGAAGCTTCTCATTTCTGGCGTCGAGTGGTGCTTGCTATACCAGACATTTTTGTCGCCTAAAAAATGTACAGATGAATCATTGTGCTTTTAAGGGAAAGCATGATATATATTAGACACACTGATTTATTCAATGCTGCAACAAAACCAGTAGCCCCATAAGAGAGGAGTCATGTGTATAGTCGCTCATGTGAATGCAAAATTGACAAAAGATTGAATTAGCCTTTGCATTTACAAACCTGAGGATAATATAAGAAGAAAAAAATGAACTAACAAAAATGCAAGTAAATTTACCCGAAAAATGTTCAAATCTTATCGAATGAGGTAAGAACAATCCCAAAGGATGCAAATTTGCATTAGCAATTACTAGGTGGCTAGTCAGAGACTCGATCACAATCAGGCGCCAACAGTTCGGATCATGAAATGGAATACCCAGAGATAAACCTTTTTGAGAAAGTTGCATAATCCTCTCTTTCTTTTTGTGCGATTTTTCATTATTGATGGAGCAAATGCACAACAAGGATGCCAACACACAACAGATCCGTACATGCACAATCTTGCCATTGCAGGACCCAGGACCACCACACCAAAAAATTCTGAACTACCCTATGTACACACACACACCTCTGTTAAGCCTAGCTAGAAACGAAAACCAGACGAAGAACAGAACACCTATGGTCGGGTTAGAGAAGAGTAGAGCAGAGGTGGATCAGTCATGGTAGAAGAGGAGCATAACGACACATCGCCGGATGATATAGAGCCTAGCCTTCTGCTCCCTCAGCACCCTGCTAATCCCTCCTCCTGACCCCTTGTGCTTCCCATGGCTCTTCACCTTGCTGTCCATCCTGGCTGAACAGGAACGTACAGTGGTTGAGCTGGGTGAGCAGGAAGGCTCTCTGCTCTTGCACTGCTGCTACTACTACAGATGGATCTGCCTCTGCTGTGGTTGTGGTCAAGCATGCAGTACTTGCTAAGCTTATATAGCATGGCATTGGCACAAAGACAGACTCCATCTCAATGTCTCGTTTGATCGTCACATCTTTGCCAACTTGTGCGTATAAAAATCTAATGAGAGTGAGACGTTGGCTATATAGAGAGAGTTGGGACATATACCTCCTGTAGAAGTGGGAAGCTGCCCCTATCTCCACAGGCACATGGAGCACCCTCTCGCAAGTTGCAGCAAATTATGATGACGCTCCAGGGGACAATTTCCTCTAGGATAGTCGCCTTTCATTGACGAACTGTCCAGTCCAATCTCGGATGTAATATGGTTCCATTCATCTTCAGTGCACACGACTTTGGTATCTGCTCAGTTCATCATAGCGATTCTTTCTGAAGAACCCCGGTATGCCAAAGTAATGAACCATACAACGTCTCACATATTACATAGGGACCTATTTGATAGTTTTGAGTCGGCAACTCAACACCATCATCAAGAACATCAAGAAACCTGGGAAGCTACACTGTAGTTTAAGACGAAAGATAACTAAACAGATCCTTTATAAAGTTTCTTTAGAGTTCATGGAAAATAATATCCTGCCACGGTCGGTACAAATTTTGAAATGGTTACAATTAGCTCAGCTCAGCACACAGTATTCTTAGACATCCTAAATATAGGATCTTGGTCCCATGAGACATGTTCTCCCACTTCTTTGTATCTGGGCAAATCAGATTCTTGGTGCTGCATAAGATAACAGCACATTTCTTAGGTCATGAACTTACCACGAGCACAAAAATGAACAGAAACTCCCACCAAGGTGAAGTATATTACCTCCACCAATTGTGGCTTCAGGGAGTCGTTCTATCGAGTACCTGTGTTGTGTGATATACATGATTGGGACACCAGGAACCTGCCACATTGACAGTATGTATAACATTATCAGCGTAAGGGCATCACTTCTGTGATATCAGATCCTGATGCTGAGCTTTATTGCTGCAAGTATACCTTTCTTATTCTCCTCTTTAAATCTCTATCGCATGTGGCAACGATATAGCATTTGTGCTGTTACAGAAAACATGTGGTTACGGTAACATAAAAGGTAACATATGCCAAAGTGATTATTGATAGCTATCTGAAGATGAACTATGCATTCCAAAGCAATAAAGCATGTATTACTTGTGAGCAACTTGAAGTAAATTTGACTCTTGACCTTTTGTATGAATCTGTACGTAAATAATTATTAAAAATATTGAAGCGATTTCTCAGGGCTAATATGATGGACAATTTTCTAATATGATGGACAATTTTTATCTAACAAATCCAAAAAAAAAATATATATATATATATAATGATCAAAGATAGGGAGGTCTGACAACAAGCTTCATCATGTATTTTGGAACAGAGTTAGTACATGCCAAGATATGTATTTGCATGGGCACAATAGCATGCACTTGATACAATATATGCATCTCCACAAAAATTATAGTGAAGCTTTAACAAATAGTACACATCACCTAATAGGTATTAATAGGCCAACCTCACATGCAGAACCTATTCATTCAACTTGGAAGAAACTTGGATGCCATAATGAACATGAATAAAGATTTTAAATCAACTAAGAACTCTGGAAAAAAACGGAATGAGGGTTACTTTGTGTTGAAATTTAAGGAGCAAACAAACCAAAAAGACTTAAATCATTTCTGACATTGATTCTGTTAAAATTTGGCAACACCAAAAAGATATGTTCATAGTATGAATGACAAGTTTCTGAAGACTATATGGGGAGTTTGCTAAAATGAGCTACCTCGCCTCTTAAGCCCAATAGAATGCTGTTGGCACCTGTACTCCAACTAAACAAAAAGTAACTCAAGGAGGCAGAATCTTACCTGAGTAATTCTGTCCACGATACAGTCATCAGCATATGTTCCCTTGTGCGTGCATGCTAATCTCTGGAACCTAGGGTCCTTAGCAATTCTGTAACAGAGGTAATCACAAAAACACAATTTTTAATGGACAATAAATAATGAATAATATAAACACTAACCACATATATTGTCAAATAGAACACTTATAGGGAGGCAATACATCATATAATAGAATAACTATTGGGCATGAACATACCTCAAAGCCACACGATATTTTTGTCCAAGCTTTTCAAGCTCAGCCATAACACAGTCAGTGATACAAGGGGTACCTTCATAGTAAGGATGAATTTTTCAGGCAAGAAATATGCAGTTCGAAATACACATCAAAAGGATAGCACAAGTCCAAATAAGATAACTGAAAGCAATAGAATGGTGCCATAAGCTTACATTTTGCATAAAGGCAGTCCATCATTCCTTTCTCCAGATCCAACTGCATAGGAAAAAGAAACATTCAGTCACACAGATAATTTCTCCTATGCATGAAGACAAATCTGACTTAAACGGAACATCATTGGCATTAGCAAATAAAATGAGCAACTTTTTTTTTGCGAAATCAAATAAGGAAAAATAGTGCCCTAAATCTACTCACAATATAAACAGTTATCCTGTCCATATAATGTTTTGTCATATGGTGTTAGCAGCTTCAGGTTAGTGCTGAAGCTTTTCCTCACATTGACTTGTGGATCTAAAACACACCACATGGCACAAGCAAATGGATCCATGAATTACCTTTATTGCTACACAGGAATTAGCATACATGCCTGTTATTATAACTTAATAACTTGCTAATAAGAAGAAAAAAACTGCATCCCATGTTTCAGTCCTGATGAATACAAACTTGAAACTATCTACCGAAACAGGGCAGTTGTAAGACAACTTCTGGTGAACATTGAATACTTTGTCATGTTTAGATTTACACAGGGTTTCAGATAAGTGAAACAAAAAAACAGCACACTAATTCGGAGGACGGACCTTGTTCTGGATGGAGAAATTGATGAAGTTGGTGTCGACAATAACCCGGTACGGCGGCCCCAGCGCCATGTTGTAGCTGAAGAACAACGCCGAGGAGACCTGCGGCCTGCAAGCACCAAACCCAAGACGCATGGCACATCAAAATAAAGTGCACACAAAAAATGGTATCCTTAAATCCATGCTCAAGTAGGCACTCACACATTCCGGCCGAGCTTTTCCTTCTCCGTGTCTTTCCTCCTGGGGTCCAGCACCTCATCCTTGTACCTAAGCAACGCAAGGTTTAGGGCTCAGAGCAGCACGAACAGGATTGGCGCTTACTGGGAGAAGGGATGGCTGCTTACTTCTTGATGGTCTTCTTGCTGATAATCTTCTTCACGGCCGCGAACTTGGCGCCTTTGCTTTTCGCCCTCCCCATCCTCAGCTCAGACCTCTGCTGGCGTAGGCGGCGACGGCGTCTCGAATCCGGCGGCGGCAAAGGCGACCCGAACCCCGCGGCAGCGATTCGAATCCGGTGGCGCGGAGGCGACTCGAATCCGTCAGCGGCGGGGGAGAAGTAGACACGGTCGCTCGGATGGGAGGGCGGCGGAGGTAGCTCTGGCCGGCGGGACAAGAGAGGCGGAGGGCAACCGACGAGTACCCCTGTTCCACGTGTGGGCTGGGCCGGCCCAACAAGGGCACGCGTAAATTATTTTTGAATTTATTTTGCAATTCGATGCTCGAAAAACAATTGTTTTGCAATCCCCTCAAAAAATAATAATTTGTTTTGCAATCTGCTTAGTACTTATTTTCTCCTTTCTTTATTTGAGCATTTTACTATTTTTATAACTATTTTTTATTTTTCCCTTATTTTTTATTTTCGGAGATAATACATGGATACATTTTTCTACATGCATGATAACATGAAAAAAATTATCTTCCCTTTTATATCTTTCTTTCATTATGATTTTTCCCGGTTTTATCTTATTTTTTATTTTTCACTTTCATTCTAGTTTTTATTTCATTACAAGAACTACTCCCTTTGGTCCAAAATTGAAATTCTAGGTTTGTACTAGGTCAAATCACCAAAATTCGGCGCTGTTTTCACTAGTGCCGATAGGGGATTCCAGCGGCCAGTTTCAAACAGAGTAATTTATGTTTGCGTCTACCCGGTCAAAATTTGGGTCTGCCCTCATCTCAACGCCAGACGCAAACTGATCGTTGTGTCCGTGCCGACGCAGATGCGGCCCATGTGCGGACGCAGCGCGTGTCCGCGTTCTCCAACCTTATGCCTTTTTGGCGGTGAGGGCGGGGCCTAGATCTCTACCTTCCGTGCGCGGCAGCATCACTAATCACATGTGTGCTTGCTCACTGCTTGCTGCGGCGCCTTCAACGGGCACACTTCGGCTTTGGCAGCAGTACCAGTAGTGGTGGGCGGCGGCTGGGCTTCCACACCGCCATCAATGACACGCGCCAGCGCTTGGAAAGCAGCGTAGGCATTCATAGAGACAACTTCCCCGCCCCTTTTTAAGGGATCATCTTTTTCCCCGCCATTGCCACAAGCAAGCCAAGCTCTCCCCCACCACCATGTCCATCTCCATTTCCCACAACACAACGACTGGCGTGACCTCGGCCATGGGTTTTCCTATGAATTAAAATTACAAAATAAATCCGTCGAAATGCTGGGCAGGGGCGACCCAAGCGGACACTACGCATTTAGAAGGCTATTTCAATGTTCGCGACCCGACGCAGATGGATAAAATCGGACATGTTTGAATGTGTCGGGCAGCTGAAGATGTCCTAATTTCTTGCATGGAAAAACAATGTATTCGGACTCACCGTGACGAAACTACATTATTGGCTATTTGATTTTTTTTCTTACCATTGATCTTGTCTTATACTCCCTCTGATCAGGATTACAAGGCCTGAGAGCTTGTTAAAATTGTTACAAATTATAAGGTCTACCTCATTTATTGTCTACTCTTCTCTAGTGCATGCTCTTTCTTTTTATGCTGTGTTTGGTTGCGTTGAATTGGGCTCGGAATCAGCCAATCTGGAATTTGGGACCTGTTTCCACCGTTTGGTTAGGCCTTAGAATTGGAGCCTGGAAACTGAGGGCGAATTCCACGCACCGGTTCGGCCCGTGTAAACTTCGCTCGAAACTTTCCGAGGTCAGACCCTCGGAAACCCGTGGAATCGAAGCAGCCTCTTCCTCCCGCGAGCAGAGCGAGCAAGCGAGATTCGCCCGTCGCCACCTTCCTCCCGACGCGAGCAGCCGGAACGGCGGAGCCCCGACGGTGGCACGCAGGTTCGGTCCCCTCCTCTTCTCCCTTTCCTCGCTTCCCCCTCTTCTTCCCTCTGCGTCGCCTCCCCTGGCCGCCCCTCTCCCGGCGCGTCCGCCGCCGATAAGGCACCGCTCGCCGACCTCTCCCGGCGCGGCCGCCGCCGATAAGGCACCGCTCGCCGACCTCTCCCTGTGGGAGCTCCAAGTCGTGGCCATCTGCTTCACGCCATCACCTGCGGCTAGATCGAGTGCCTCGTGGGCGCCGGCGGCGATGTCTCCGGCGGCGGAGATGGACTGTGCGCGCTGTAGATTTCGTCGGGGACATGCTCAGGAGGGGCAGCGTTGGGCGCGGGAGCGGACTACGACGGCGAGCATGAAGGCCCCGTCGGGACCTCGCCTGGAAGACAATGGAATTTAACTGCCCATATATTTTATAGGAATGATTTATTGTCTGTGCTAAATAATATATTTTCCCAAGTGTACACATGTTTATATGGTCCAAACTCAACAGAACACCAAATTCCATGGTTTATGCATCCAAACAGGATTTGGAATTGGGTTCATCCTTTGATTCCAACATAAAATTCCGAGTACATCCAAACAACCGAATTCGAATTCGAAGCCAATTCATTTCTATCTTGGATTTGGAATCTGAAAGTCCAATTCAATTCCATAGAGAATTCTATGCATCCAAACACAGCATTAGGGAAATGCTAACAATCGTCCGGGGGAACGACGCCTCACGATCCCCCGCCTCCTTTGCACGCCGCGTGTCCAACCAAGCGCCCACGCGTAGAGAAAGCGTTGGAGGGCCCACCTTATCGTTTGCTGCTGTCTTCCCCACGAGCGTCTCCTCAGAAAAAATCTATGAACTAGTCACCATCCCCGCGCCTCCCTCACGGACCTCCTCTCTTCTCGCGTACCTCCGGCCGCCGGCGCTGGAGCCTCAGCTACTGAGCCATCCAGCATCTCGGCGCCCTCCTCCACGCGCCACTCCCAGCGGAGCCATGCACCGGCAGCGCCGCCTCTTGGCCAAGCATGGCTGCAGTCCGGACGACGACGCGATCCGCCTCCTCGAGTTCTGGGTCGACGCGATCCTAGAGGCCCCCCTACCCCCGGAGTCCGCCGCGACCCCCCGCTGCTACAAGCAGCCGCCCCCGTTTCTACAAGCAGCCGCCCCCGTTGCTACAAGCAGCCGCCCCCGTTGCTACAAGCAGCCGCCAGCTCTGCTACAACCAGCGGCCGGCTCTGCTACAGATGGCCGCCGGTTCTGCGACAACCTGCCGCCGACTCTTCTACCACCGGGCTCGAGCTCCTTTTCCACCACCGTTGCTGCAATCAAGAGGAGCACGCATGGTCGGCGCGTGCTGCTGCAGACAGGCATCTTGCTCCCCCGGTAATCGCCGGTCAGCCATACGGCGGGACCAAGGGAGTGGGGGCTTGCTACACACGACGGTTGGGTCTGCTACACATGGCGGCGGGGTCTGCTACAGACGATGGCCGGGTCTGCTACACACGGCGGCAAGTTCTGCTACCAACAACAGGTTCTGCTACCGACGACTCCCGCGCCTGCTACACACGGCGGCCCGCATTGCTCCCTACGACGGCCAGCGATGCTACCGACAATGGTGGTGCTCCGACGGCGATGCTGCGACCCGCCACCGACAGTACTACGAGCGGGCGTCGAAGCTCCGGCGACGGGCGAGGCTCACGACGGAGTGACTGTCAGCTTTCGAGCTCAACTAAAACGACAATGGAGATGATCAGAGAGAGAGACGAGTGGTTTGGTGCTGTGTAAACCTTACAGCTTTTCTGTTCTTCCTCTTCCTCCTTTTATTCTCACGATTACAGGGTTTAACTGAAAATCCTAAAAACTAGGACACGAGCAGAGACACGACGCTGCCATCCCAACGTCCTCCACTCGTCCCCTATTTCAGCACCATGATCGCATCAACGTGCCATCCCACGTTTGATCAGGGCGCCGATCTTATCTTGCTAAGGAAAGTAAAGACTGAGTCGCAGCTTAGTTCCTACCAACGGAAAGAAATCAAACTATGCCTAACTGACGAAACTGAAGAAACAAGGCAGCTGTTAACTGACAATCTCCCCCTTAATCAGCTGCCGAGGTTGATGATCCCCAGCTTCGCGCGCAGCTCCTGGAACTTAGGCCTTGGTAGAGCCTTGGTCATGATGTCTGCGAGCTGCTCGCTGGTGTGAACATACTCCACGACGATGCTTCCCTTCTGCACACACTGACGGATGAAGTGATATCGTGTGTCAATGTGCTTGGTCCTGTCATGGAATACAGGGTTCTTGCACAGCTGGATCGCCGACTGATTGTCGATGAAGAGAGTAGCCGAGCCACCAGTTCCGTGCAGATCACCGATCATCCGCTGTAACCAAATGCCTTGGCACGCAGCAGACGATGCAGAAATGTACTCAGCTTCGCAGGACGAGAGCGCGACCACCTTCTGCTTCTGAGATTGCCAGTAGATCGCGCTGCCTCCGAGGAAGAACACCATGCCAGACGTGCTCTTCCTGTTGTCCATGTCTCCGGCGTGATCAGCGTCGCTGAATCCGATCAGCCGAGGCTCCCCCGTGCTCCGGCCATATCTGCACCCAAAATGTAGAGTGCCTGCTATGTATCTGATCACATGTTTCACCGCCGCCCAGTGTTCTGTCGTTGGCGCCTCCATGAACTCTGTCGACGAAGCCGACGGCGTACGTGATGTCTGGCCTCATGTGGACAAGGTATCGCAGGCTCCCCACTATGCTGCGGTAGAGGGTGACGTCGACCGGCGGGTTTGAGCTTTGCTTGCTCAGTTTGAGGCGAGGCTCCATTGGCACGTGCACGGGGTTGCAGTCCGACAGCCCAGCCTTCTCGACCAGCTTGGCCGCATACGCGGCTTGCTTGAGCGTGATCCCCATGGGGCTCTGCTGTACCTCGATGCCGAGGTAGTACCACAGCAGCCCAAGATCACTCATGGAGAACTTGGCCTTCATCTGCTCCTTGAAGTTGTCGATCGTTGTCGTGCTTGAGCCTGTGACGATGAGATCGTCGACGTAGACCCCAAGCAGGAGACGATCACCGCCGGTGCAGCGCATGTACACCGCGTGCTCCGATGGGCTACGGCTGAAGCCAAGAGACAGGAGCGTGTCGTCGAGCTTTGCGTTCCACGCACGGGGAGCTTGGCGAAGACCGTACAACGCCTTGGACAGGCGCAGCACTTTCTCTTCCTCGCCGCCTCGCTCGAACCCTGGGGGCTGCGTGACGTAGACCTCCTCCTCCAGGTCTCCATTAAGGAACGCGGATTTGACGTCGAGATGGTGCACGTCCCATCCGGCGTGCGCGGCGATGGCGAGGAGAAGCCGCACAGAGTCGAGCCTCGCTACTGGAGCGAACACCTCGTCGAAATCGACGCCGGCGCGTTGCACGTAGCCCTTTGCGACGAGCCTGGCCTTGTGCTTGATCACCTCACCGGCGGCGTCCTTCTTGAGCTTGAAGACCCACTTGAGGCCGATCGGACGCTTGCCGGCAGGCAACGTGGTCAGCGTCCACGTTTTATTCTCCTCGATGGATGCCAGCTCGTCGGTCATCGCGGCGCGCCATGCCGCGTGAGGTTCCGCTTCCTGGAAGCTGGTTGGCTCCTCACCTGCAACGAGATACAGCTCACCAGTATCGTTGCTGTCGAGGCCATCGACGATGCTCTCCAGCGTACGGTAGCGGCGTGGCCCTTCCTCTCCAACCAGCTCCGAGTCTGGAGTGGCGCCGGCGGGAGGGGAGACATACCTCTCGGCGACTGACCCTTGCCCATCGCTGCCTTGGACAGGTGTTGTGTCCATGAAGGGCACGGACATGTTGGGAGTCGCTGCTGGCGTGCGCGTGGGCGTCGTGGGCGTCGTGGGCTCCTCGCGTGCAGCAGGTGCCCTTGTCACTCCCACCGGCGAGGCGAAATCGATGACGAATGAGCCTGGGTTTTCCACCGGCGTGTCCCAGTCCCAGCTCGCTCGTTCATCGAAGACCGCATCCCTGGAGATGTGGACGCGCTTGCCGATCGGGTCGTACACACGCCACGCCTTTGTCGCGCCATGCTCATACCCGATGAACACAGTGCGTAGACTGCGATCGTCGAGTTTCTTGAGCCCAGGTCGAGTGATCTTGATGTGGGCGATGCAACCGAAGGTGCGGAAGTGACCAACGGCTGGCTTCTGGCCATGCCAAGCCTCGTGCGGCGTCATGCCGCGGACGGACTTCGTCGGAGCGCAGTTCAGGAGGTGCACAGCCGTGGTGACTGCCTCCCCCCAAAACTCGTTCGGCATGTCCTTCGTCTTCAGGAGGCATCGTGCCGTCCCTACGACGGACTGGTTTCGCCTCTCCACGACGCCGTTTTGCTGCGGGGAGTGATACGTCTCCAACGTATCGATAATTTCTTATGTTCCATGCTACTTTATTGATGATACCTACATGTTTTATGCACATTATATGTCATATTTATGCATTTTCTGGAACTAACCTATTAACAAGATGCCGAAGTGCCAGTTCTTGTTTTCTGCTGTTTTTGGTTTCAGAAATCCTAGTAACGAAATATTCTCGGAATTGGACGAAATCAACGCCCAGGTTCCTATTTTGCCCGGAAGCATCCAGAACACCCGAGAACCGCTAGAGGAGGCCCCTGTGGGCCCCAGATGATAGGGTGGCGCGGCCTGGGCCCTGGCCGCGCCGCCCTATGGTGTGGTGGCCCCAGGCCCCCTCCGAGGCTGCCCTTTCGCCTATATAAAGCCCCTGCATCGAAAACCCTTACGGAGGAAGCCACGGTACGCGAAACCTTCCAGAGCCGCCGCCATCGCGAAGCCAAGATCCGGGGGACAGGAGTCTCCGTTCCGGCACCCTGCCGGACGGGGAAGTGCCCCGGAAGGCTTCTCCATCGACACCGCTGCCATCTCCACCGCCATCTTCATCACCGCTGCTTGCTCCCATGAGGAGGGAGTAGTTCTCCATCGAGGCTCGGGGCTGTACCGGTAGCTATGTGGTTAATCTCTCTCCTATGTACTTCAATACAATGATCTCATGAGCTGCCTTACATGATTGAGATTCATATGAGTTTTGTATCACTATTCATCTATGTGCTACTCTAGTGATGTTATTAAAGTACTTTATTCCTCCTCCACGTGTGTAAAGGTGACAGATGTGTGCACCGTGTGAGTACTTGGCGTAGGCTATGATTGTGATCTCTTGTAGATTGCGAAGTTAACTATTGCTATGATAATATTGATGTGATCTATTCCTCCTACATATGCATGAAGGTGACAAGTGCGCATGCTATGTTAGTACTTGGTTTAGTCTTTTGATCTATCTTACACTATAAGGTTACTTAAACATGAGCATTATTGTGGAGCTTGTTAACTCCGGCATTGAGGGTTCGTGTAATCCTACGCAATGTGTTCATCATCCAACAAGAGAGTGTAGAGTATGCATTTATCTATTCTGTTATGTGATCAAAGTTGAGAGTGTCCACTAGTGAAAGTCTATTCCCTAGGCCTTGTTCCTAAATATCGCTATCGCTGCTTGTTTACTTGTTTTATTGCGTTACTACTGCTGCGTTACTACTGCTTGTTTACTTCCTACAATATTACTACCATCAACTGCATGCCAGCAAGCACTTTTCTGGCGCCATACTACTGCTCATACTTATTCATACCACCTGTATTTCACTATCTCTTCGCCGAACTAGTGCACCTATTAGGTGTGTTGGGGACACAAGAGACTTCTTGCTTTGTGGTTGCGGGGTTGCATGAGAGGGATATCTTTGACCTCTTCCTCCCTGAGTTCGATAAACCTTGGGTGATCCACTTAAGGGAAACTTGCTGCTGTTCTACAAACCTCTGCTCTTGGAGGCCCAACACTGTCTACAAGAATAGAAGCACACGTAGACATCAAGCACTTTTACGGCGCCGTTGCCGGGGAGGGAAGGTAAACGGCACTCACACATTGGCAAGCCCGGCAACTAAGCACTTTTCCTCCCTCGTCAACTACGCGCCAAGCACTTTTCTGGCGCCGTTGCCGGGGAGGAAAGGTAAAAGGCACTCATACTCCGGTTCCAGGTAACAGTACTTTTCTGGCGCCATTGTGTGTGTGCTCGAAGCTATTTCCTTTAGACTCTGCAATTGCGACATTTGGTTTCTTGTTTACACTAGTTAGGCATAATGGACAACAATGACCTTTTTATTCTATTTCCTGATTTAAGACATGGATGGTTTGATGCAAAAATTAAAAAACCCATGGAACATATTAATATGAATGCTTTGAATACTATTGTTGCTAATGCTATGGAAAATTCTAAGCTTGGGGAAGCTGGCTTTGATGAGCATGATATTTTTAGTCCCCCAAGCATTGAGGAGAAAATTTACTTTGATGATACTTTGCCTCCCATTTATGATGATTATAATGATAGTAGTCTTTTGTTACCACCTGTTATGGAGGATAAATTTGATTATGATTACAATATACCTCCTATATTTGATAGCTACTTTGTTGAATTTGCTCCCACTACAATTAATAAGAATGACTATGCTTATGTTGGGAGTAGTAATTATTTTATGCATGAGACTCATGATAAGAATGCTTTATGTGATAGTTATATTGTTGAGTTTGCTCATGATGCTACTGAAAATTATTATGAGAGAGGAAAATATGGTTGTAAAAAATTTCATGTTACTAAAACACCTCTCTATGTGCTGAAATTTTTGAAGCTACACTTGTTTTATCTTCCTATGCTTGTTACTTTGCTCTTCATGAACTTGTTTATTTACAAGATTCCTATGCATAGGAAGCATGTTAGACTTAAATGTGTTTTGAATTTGCCTCTTGATGCTCTCTTTTGCTTCAACTTCTATTTCTTGCGAGTGCATCATTAAAACTGCTGAGCCCATCTTAATGGCTATAAAGAAAGAACTTCTTGGGAGATAACCCATGTGTTTATTTTACTACAGCAATTTTTGTTTTGTTGAGTCTTGGAAGTTGTTTACTACTGTAGCAACCTCTCCTTATCATGTGTTTGTGCCAAGTAAAGTTTCTATGTTAAAGTTGATGTTATATTTGGGATCGCTGTGCAGAAACAGCATTGCTGTCTGTCACGAATCTGGGCACAAGTCTCTGTAGAAAATTCGAAAAAATCTGCCAATTTACGAGCGTGATCCTCAGATATTTACGCAACTTTCATTAGTTTTGAGTTTTTCCATTTGAGCAAGTCTGGTGCCATTTTAAAATTCGTCTTTACGGACTGTTCTGTTTTTGACAGATTCTGCCTTTTATTTTGCATTGCCGCTTTTGTTAAGTTGAATGAGTTTCTTTGTTCCATTAACTTTCAGAAGTTTTGTGCAATGTCCAGAAGTGTTAAGAATGATTGTGTCACCTCTGAACATGTGAATTTTTGATTATGCACTAACCCTCTAATGAGTTTGCTTGAAGTTTGGTGTGAAGGAAGTTTTCAAGGGTCAAGAGAGGAGTATGATATACTATGATCAAGAGGAATGAAAGCTCTAAGCTTGGGGATGCCCCCATGGTTCATCCCTGCATATTTCAAGAAGACTCAAGCATCTAAGCTTGGGGATGCCCAAGGCATCCCCTTCTTCATCGACAAAGTATCAGGTTCCTTCTCTTGAAACTATATTTTTTTTCGGTCACATCTTATGTACTTTACTTGGAGCGTCTGTGTGTGCTTTTATTTTTGTTTTGTTATCTTCGTTCTCTGAATAAGTTCATCCTTGTGTGGGAGAGAGACACCCTCCGCTGGTTCGTATGAACACATGTGTTCTTAGCTCATAATATTCATGGCGAAGTTTCCTCTTCGTTAAATTGTTATATGGTTGGAATTGGAAAATGCTACATGTAGTAATTGGTAAAATGTCTTGGATAATGTGATACTTGGCAATTGTTGTGCTCATGTTTAAGCTCTTGCATCATATACTTTGCACCTATTAATGAAGAAATACATAGAGCTTGCTAAAATTTGGTTTGCATAATTGGTCTCTCTAAGGTCTAGATAATTTCTAGTATTGAGTTTTGAACAACAAGGAAGACGGTGTAGAGTCTTATAATGTTTACAATATGTCTTTTATGTAAGTTTTGCTGCACCGGTTCATCCTTGAGTTTGCTTCAAATAACCTTGCTAGCCTAAACCTTGTATCGAGAGGGAATACTTCTCATGCATCCAAAATCCTTGAGCCAACCACTATGCCATTTGTGTCCACCATACCTACCTACTACATGGTATTTCTCCGCCATTCCAAAGTAAATTGCTTGAGTGCTACCTTTAAACAATTCAAAAGTTATTACCTCTTATTTGTGTCAATGTTTTATAGCTCATGAGGAAGTATGTGGTGTTTATCTTTCAATCTTGTTGGGCAACTTTCACCAATGGACTAGTGGCTTCATCCGCTTATCCAATAATTTTGCAAAAAGAGCTGGCAATGGGATTCCCGAGTCCCAAATTAATTAACAAAAATAGACACTCCTCCATGGTATGTGATTGTTGGACGGCACCCGAAGGATTCGGTTAGCCATGGCTTGAGAAAGCAAAGGTGGGGAGGAGTGTCATCATAATAAAACTAAAATAAAAAGGCACTCCTTCATGGTATGAGATTGTTGGCGGGCACCCGAGGATTCGGTTAGCCATGGTTTGTGAAAGAAAGGTTGGAAGGAGTGCCACCCAAAAATAAAATAAAATGGGAGCCGCTCTTTGAAGGTTTGTCTGGCAAGGGGGTTAGAGTACCCGCTACCATTCGTTGACAACAACAAACACCTCTCAAAACTTTACTTTTATACTCTCTTGATGTTTTCAAAACCAAAGCTCTAGCACAAATATAGCAATCAATGCTTCCCTCTGCGAAGGGCCATTCTTTTACTTTTATTGTTGAGTCAGTTCACCTATTTCTCTCCATCTCAAGAAGCAAACACTTGTGTGAACTGTGCATTGATTCCTACATACTTGCATATTGCACTTATTATATTACTTTGCATTGACAACTATCCATGAGATATACATGTTACAAGTTGAAAGCAACCGCTGAAACTTAATCTTCCATTGTGTTGCTTCAATATCTCTACTTTGATTTATTGCTTTATGAGTTAACTCTTATGCAAGACTTATTGATGCTTGTCTTGAAGTACTATTCATGAAAAGTCTTTGCTTTATGATTCACTTGTTTACTCATGTCATTACCATTGTTTTGATCGCTGCATTCATTACATATGTTTACAATATGATCAAGTTTATGATGGCATGTCACTTCAGAAATTATCTTTGTTATCGTTTTACTCGCTCGGGACGAGCGAGAACTAAGCTTGGGGATGCTGATACGTCTCCAACGTATCGATAATTTCTTATGTTCCATGCTACTTTATTGATGATACCTACATGTTTTATGCACATTATATGTCATATTTATGCATTTTCTGGAACTAACCTATTAATAAGATGCCGAAGTGCCAGTTCCTGTTTTCTGCTGTTTTTGGTTTCAGAAATCCTAGTAACGAAATATTCTCGGAATTGGACGAAATCAACGCCCAGGTTCCTATTTTGCCCGGAAGCATCCAGAACACCCGAGAACCGCTAGAGGAGGCCCCTGTGGGCCCCAGATGATAGGGTGGCGCGGCCTGGGCCCTGGCCGCGCCAGCCTATGGTGTGGTGGCCCCAGGCCCCCTCCGAGGCTGCCCTTTCGCCTATATAAAGCCCCTGCATCGAAAACCCTTACGGAGGAAGCCACGGTACGCGAAAAGTTCCAGAGCCGCCGCCATCGCGAAGCCAAGATCTGGGGGACAGGAGTCTCTGTTCCGGCACCCTGCCGGACGGGGAAGTGCCCCCGGAAGGCTTCTCCATCGACACCGTTGCCATCTCCACCGCCATCTTCATCACCGCTGCTGCTCCCATGAGGAGGGAGTAGTTCTCCATCGAGGCTCGGGGCTGTACCGGTAGCTATGTGGTTAATCTCTCTCCTATGTACTTCAATACAATGATCTCATGAGCTGCCTTACATGATTGAGATTCATATGAGTTTTGTATCACTATTCATCTATGTGCTACTCTAGTGATGTTATTAAAGTACTTTATTCCTCCTCCACGTGTGTAAAGGTGACAGTGTGTGCACCGTGTGAGTACTTGGCGTAGGCTATGATTGTGATCTCTTGTAGATTGCGAAGTTAACTATTGCTATGATAATATTGATGTGATCTATTCCTCCTACATATGCATGAAGGTGACAGTGCGCATGCTATGTTAGTACTTGGTTTAGTCTTTTGATCTATCTTACACTATAAGGTTACTTAAACATGAGCATTATTGTGGAGCTTGTTAACTCCGGCATTGAGGGTTCGTGTAATCCTACGCAATGTGTTCATCATCCAACAAGAGAGTGTAGAGTATGCATTTATCTATTCTGTTATGTGATCAAAGTTGAGAGTGTCCACTAGTGAAAGTCTATTCCCTAGGCCTTGTTCCTAAATACTGCTATCGCTGCTTGTTTACTGTTTTACTGCGTTACTACTGCTGCGTTACTACTGCTTGTTTACTTCCTACAATATTACTACCATCAACTGCATGCCAGCAAGCACTTTTCTGGCGCCATACTACTGCTCATACTTATTCATACCACCTGTATTTCACTATCTCTTCGCCGAACTAGTGCACCTATTAGGTGTGTTGGGGACACAAGAGACTTCTTGCTTTGTGGTTGCGGGGTTGCATGAGAGGGATATCTTTGACCTCTTCCTCCCTGAGTTCGATAAACCTTGGGTGATCCACTTAAGGGAAACTTGCTGCTGTTCTACAAACCTCTGCTCTTGGAGGCCCAACACTGTCTACAAGAATAGAAGCACACGTAGACATCAGGGAGTACGGTGCCGTGAGGTGACGGCGCGTGCCATGATCTGCGCAGTACTCCGCGAACTCGGCGGAGGTGAATTCGCCGCCTCGATCCGTCCGGAGTACTCGAAGCTTTACCCGCGTCTCGACCTCGACGCCGGCCTGCCATCGCCTGATCTCCGCCGGGGCCTCGTCCTTGCTGCTCAGGAGTGCCAGCCACATGTACCGTGACTTGTCATCAACGAGGAGGAGGAAGTACCTTCGTTCTCCGTGTGTTGGTGGCGAGATCGGGCCGCAGAGGTCGCCATGGACCAGGTCCAGTCGCTCGGTAGCGCGGTATCGTGCCTCCGATGGGAACGGTGCACGACGCTGCTTGCCAATGAGGCAGCCGTCACACACTTCCTCGACGTGCTCAATGGTGGGCAGCCCGCGCACCATGCCTCCCTGCGCCAGCTTGCGCAGCGCGTCGAAGTTGAGGTGGCCGTAGCGCCCGTGCCACTTCCACGGATCCTCGCCGGCCGTGGTGGCCAAGCACACGGGGCGCATGATCTCCAGCTTGGTGGTGTAGAGACGATTGCCGCTCCATGGCACCTTGGTGATGAGCGTGTCGCGCGCATCTCGTACGACCATGAAGCCTCCTTTCACCAGCGCGGAGCACCCGATCTCATCGAGCTGCCCCACGGACACGATGGAGGTGCGCAGGCACGGGATGTAGTAGACGCGCGACAGCACACGGTGGTGGCCACCGTGGCCTGTGAAGACCACAGTGCCTCTGCCCATGATTTCCACCACGGACCCATCGCCGAAGCGCACCGTTCCCGTGACCTGGCGATCGAGCTCGGAGAAGACCGTGGCCATGCCGGTCATGTGATTTGATGCGCCAGTGTCCAAGTGCCACCTCGGGTCCAGGTCGCCGTCCTTGGTGTTGACGGTGCCCTTGGAGCGCTCCTCGTTGAGGTGGACGACCATGTCGCCCTCCTCCAGCGCGGCTTGCTCCGTTGGCACCACGAGTGCCATGAGGAGTGCAGGGTCGACATCCTCGGCGGCCTCAGCGACGTGTGCTTCGCCGTTGGCCTCATCGCGCTCCTTCTTGCGGCACTCACGGGCCCAGTGCCCCGCTTTGCCGCAGTAGCGGCAGTTGCCGTCGCGCCGTGGCCCGTTCTTGACGTTGCAGCCACGGGCGCCGTCCTTGCCACGATCGTCGTGCCCTTTTCCGCGCGGCTTCTTGCCGCCGCTTGAGCCGGCTCCTGGAGCGCCGCGCCCCGCGCGAGCTTGCCACTCCTCCTCAGTGAGGAGCAGCTTGGTGCCACCCTCTTCGTCGGCGTCCTGCTCGTACCGTTCCTCTGCCGCCTTGAACCGACCGACGATCTCCTTGATCGACGTGGTGTCCAGATCGACCAGGTTGTCGATGGACACAGCGAGCTGGGAGTAGCGCTTGGGGACGATCCGGAGCCACTTCTGCATCACCTTCCTGTCCGACACCGGATCTCCAAGCTCGCCAAGTCTGGCCGTCAGACCTGTCAGGCGCATGGCCAGATCGTCAATGGACTCACCGGATTTGTGTCGCAGCTGATCGTACTCCGATCGTAGGGTTTGGGCCTTGGCGTCGCGCACCCGATCCGATCCAGCGCGCAGCTTCCGGATCGCATCCTAGGTGGCCTGGGCGGTCTTGTGTTTCCTCAACACCGGCAGCAGCTCCGGCGGAACTGACTTGTAAATCAGCTCCACGGCGCCCCGGTCGTTGCGGTAGCCGTACTCGTCGTCGAGGTCCTCTGCGCCCTCGATGGCGCCCCACAGGCCGCGTGCCTGCAGGCTCACCTCCATGAGGAGGCTCCACTGCACGTAGTTCGAGCTTGTCAGCGGCGGTACGTTGGAAGGACCAGCCACGACCGGCGCGTAAGGCCGCACCACCGCCAGCTCGCGCCCCTTGGCGGCTGCGGTTGGGTTCCTGACCCTTGCGCGCGGCGACTTGCTGCCGTCGTCGTCCTTGCCAGACGTGGAGTCGCCTGGTGCCATCGCGGATGCAAAGCCCTAGGCTCTGATACCACTTGTCAGCTTTCGAGCTCAACTAAAACGACAATGGAGATGATCAGAGAGAGAGACGAGTGGTTTGGTGCTGTGTAAACCTTACAGCTTTTATGTTCTTCCTCTTCCTCCTTTTATTCTCACGATTACAGGGTTTAACTGAAAATCCTAAAAACTAGGACACGAGCAGAGACACGACGCTGCCATCCCAACGTCCTCCACTCGTCCCCTATTTCAGCGCCATGATCGCATCAACGTGCCATCCCACGTTTGATCAGGGCGCCGATCTTATCTTGCTAAGGAAAGTAAAGACTGAGTCGCAGCTTAGTTCCTACCAACGGAAAGAAATCAAACTATGCCTAACTGACGAAACTAAAGAAACAAGGCAGCTGTTAACTGATAGTGACGGGGTGGTGCTGCACTAATGAAGGCGATGATGGCGAGCGCAACCGCCGCTGCTGAGAGCCGCCACCACCGGTGCTGCGAGCAGGCATTGAATCTCGGCGACGTCTTCTCCGGCAACCGGTAGACGGTGCTCATGGAGGAGCCACGGTTGTGCTGCTGGATGCAAGGGGATGGTGGCGAGCGAGGAGGCCGGGATGGGATAGTGCCTGCCTTTTTTCCATGGAGAATATTTTTCTATTCGTTTGTGCGGTGGTATAGGTGGACACGTGTCAGATGCTGGAGGCGGGGGATGAGGCTTCAGATCCCCCGGGGGACGCTCAGCACGCCCCTTCTTTTTATCTCTTTCATGGTATGTGAAAATATTTGACGCGTGCAGTAATTAATGAGCAGAGTTGTGAATTTTCATGGTCTCAGCGAATTAGCCCTCTAGCCATATAATCCGAAACGGAGAGAGTAGGTGATGATACTCTTACACTATTTGACTGTAGAATGAATGAATGAATGAACCGCGGTAGCTTTAGTCAAATATTTTGAGACTATTATCACTGCACATTATATTCATCAACTATACCATCAAATCCTCATAGTATCTTGCAAATAAGTCACAGCTCTCTAACCATGTTCATCTTGCGCCACTGGTTATGGTCTGGACTCTCGAGTCAAGATCAAAGAGAAAGCTACAACAGTAGATTGAAAGTTTCCCGGTTTGCAGGGCTTTGAAAACTAACTTTCATTTTTCTGAAGATAGCGCCTAGGCGTGATGTGCCACTGCGGAGCTGTGAAGGTAGAGTGTCGCGGTTGCAGAAGAGTCTGTCCAAACTTTGGAGCTACTTGTCGAAGTATAACTTGCACCGTGATTAGCAGTAGTTAATTAAGCTGTTCCCAGCTATGGTTACATGAATAGCCTGAACTTGGACGTGGATCCTGAAAAAAGTGTAGCAAGTGGTTGCAGGATAAGAGTTTCTTACGTGCGCTAAACGGGCGTTTCACCGACACTCGGAGTAATAAAAGAACAGCGTGTTCGGAACCGTGCCCATTTGCACTAAACAAAAGTGACACCTTGAAAACAAAGCATCATGTTAGCTTGTTTCGGGTTGAGGCATCCATCAAGGCTGTTCAGGGCAAGAAGGAACGGGAATTCCAAAACTCTGTTTTTGCAACTTTTTTTATCAGCAATGAAATCGACATAAAATCATTGCATCGATGGCATGTATCCATTCTTAGCAGCAACAGTAACCAAATAATTGCTGAGAAGATATTTGGCAATGCACAATCCTGCATGTTTCATGCACAAGTTAATAAATTATCAGCTTGTCTGGTCTTCCAATACTCTAGTCATTGAGAGAAATGCTGAATATAACGACGCATGATGGCAACGAATGAGATCTGCAAGGACCCTGTTCACAGTGAGCTGTGCTGCTACAAAATCAAGACCAAGGAGCAACGACAGTGCTGCATCTATGCAGGTTCCTTGAAGCTTCTCATTCTGTTGTATTAATTTTTTTGTGGTATTAAACAATTAAAGCTTGATATTTTTTAGACAAACTGATTTATTTAATGCTGCTAAAAAGCCAGTAGCTCCATTAGCCAGGAGTCGTGTTTATAATCGCTCATTGGGACCGCAAATTTGACAAAACATTGAATTAACATTTCCATTCATAAATGTGTGCGGTTAACATCATAAATATTGAACCAAACGAAAACGCAAGTAAATTTGTCCCGAAATAATCAAGTAACACATTTGACAACGCTGCAATTTTTGTTATTGGAGCAGCCAACATCGTGAAAATGTTACTACCATATTCACAATAATTACTACTACAATTACAATTTTAATTGGTTGTGTGCACAATTATTTGAATTTGAACAAATCTACAGCCTACTATTGCCGGTACCGCAAGTTTGCAAAGTGCACATCCTTTAGAATGCCATTTTTTCCAATAAAGAATATATATTAATATCACGAAGATACTAATTACACTCAGCATCTGCAACAACGCAGTGCCCTAATAGCATTACGGGTATACATGGCCAAAAAAATGAAGACGAATTACATAAAAGAAAATTCTCGCTAGAGTAATCAATTTTCTGTAGCAGTACACCAAGAGAGCACTAGAAGTCCAACTTCTCCAATAGCGACACCTCCAAGAAGGAAATAATGCACACACACACACCATCATTATCCGATCATAGATCATAGGTTTTCTTCCTCGAGAAAGTCCTCGCTCACAAAACAATGCCTTCAACAAGATCATTGCCAAACACAACCTATTAAGGCAGACCTTGGATTTTCACTTTGCAAGGTAGGACTTTGAACTTCTCTTGTGTTGTCGCCCCCACTTGCCGATATCGTTGCTATGAGTCATGAAACGCCAAGCAAGTTCCTCATCGCCACAAAGACTCGAACCACCATTGCTAGTTATCAGAATCCTGACTTCCATGTCATTCTCTGCCTCTGACTTCACCATGAACCGTAAGACGTGTCCCGTGATGGTAACAGGCAACAGAACTTCGCCACGCTCCCTCTGAAACCAAACGAACAGAATAAAACATGGGTGCGCACGACCGAATTTCACCTGATCTAGCAATCTCCAAGCATGTCGCCCAGTGAAGTTCACAGGCGGAGCCTTCCGAAACTCGACACTCCGACCGAATCAATGATGGCACGAGAGAAACCCTAAGACCATCACCTTATTCGAGGTCTCGGATGTGACCGGATGGTGAGATCCGGCCTACTGTCGCCTGACTAACCGCCAACATTGCCACGCTGCCCAGCAACCGGCGCCGCAGACAAGACCGCGGTTGCCCGCCACCGAAGCCGAGGATCAACGCATCCACTCAAGGAGCGTTATCCCAAGGCAGTACCGCCGGCTTGGATGAGCCGCCATCCCCCAACAGATGCACATCGGTAGCTAGATCGGGGTTAGCGGGCTGCAAAGGCAAAGGCGATCTGAATCTTACGGTCTTACCGCAGCCAGACAAGTAGTTGGACGCTGCGTGCGAAAACTTTCAAACGACTGATCATATCGAATGAAGTAAGAACGTTCAAAAACAAAAGGCATATTTGCACTAGCATTTAGGTAGCTAGTCAGATATCAAGAATCATGTTTCAGTATTACAGACCATAAATTGGAATTCCAAGAGATAAGCCTGTTTTTCATATCTTTCATAATCCTTCCTTCTTCTATTTTCGAAATCTTTCATTTCTGATCGAGCAAACTCACAACAAGAATGCCAACACACAGCAGATCCATAAATGCACATCCTTGCCATTGCAGGACTTAGGAGCACCACTACACGAGGCCAAAACCGTCAGCAACATCTATCTGAAACTTCTGAACTACCCCTTGTACATACACACACACGCACAACAAAGAATTTGTCAAGCCTAGCTAGAAATTAACATCTATGGTAGGGTCAGAGAAGAACAGAGATGGATGAGCTAGTCATGGCAACAGAGGAGCATGACGACGCATCGCCGGATGATGTAAAGCCTGGCCTTGTGCTCCCTCATCATCCTGCTCAGCCCTCCTGCTGACCCCTTCTGCTTTCCATGGCTCTTCATCTTGTACATCTTGTCCATCCTGAACAGAGATGGTGATTGAGCTAAGTGACCAGGGAGGCTCTCTGCTGCTACTAAGTGGATCTGATTGCCTTTGATGTGGTTGGGGCGAAGAAGTGTCAAGCGGTTGCCATGCTTATATAGCAGGGAAATGGCAAGGACTACTCCCTCACATGATCCTCACATCTTTGCCAACTTGAGAGTATAAAAACCTGATGCGTTGGAGACATTGGGTAGAGAGAGATGGGGGCAAATGCCCCTTGTAGGAAGTGGGGAGCTGCCGCCAGCTCCACATGCACATGCAGCAGGTAGCATCTCGCTCAAGTTACATGCAACGGATTCCGATGACGCCCCAGGGGACAACCGCCTTCTGGACAACCAAAAAAGGCCACTCACTCCCGAGTCACCGAATCCATCAGGATGCCTAATTTTACCAGCTTTTGTCTAGTGTATATGTGTGCGTTTTTTTGGCATGTTCCTTCGAAAGGTGGTGAGAATAATTCTGTGAAGATGCACGAAAGTGGCTGGCTAGGCTAGGCGCCTTTCCTTGAGGAACTGTCCGGTCGGATCTTGGAATGTAATGTATACTCATGTTTATGTCCGGTCAGATCGACAAGTTACCCTATCCAAAGTTAGCAGATCTTGCAATACTGTAGCGCATGGTTTATGTCAATTTAACCGTAGTATGTTGTGTGATGGGGTTTTACAAGGTGCGGTGCCGATATACGTGTCGAAAGCGGCCTTGAACGATTGTAACCAAAACTTTATCTAATTAATACACAACACATTTTCAAAAAAAAAAGTTGGAGGATCCTCATTTTAATTATAGTGCGTGATGACATGATGATAATGTTCCTTGAGATTTCCAAGCTGGTATGTGACTTTTGGTTTTTGTATTAACGTGTTAATCATTTCGTTGGGCTATTAGGAGTAGTATGGATCCCTACAGGAAAAATAGCCAAATATTGCGCAGGTATAGAAAAGTGAGGATTAATACTTATTCATTTTACCAGCTTCCAATATGGTTGGGGGCCCTCTACTGCAGATAACCTAAACAAAGAAGAATTATAAGAAAATCCATTGATTGTATATGAATGACTATAATGACTACAATCTATTTTTTGCCGGACTAGTAACGGAACACGTACAAACCTGTTCAACTAATAACATACTTAAATGCAAAAATGCAATTACTTTGACATCTATAACTATATTTTGAAATATTTTTAGATGTTTTCTCACTTTGGGAATTAATTATGCATGGATGTAGGATAAATCTATAAAATATGGTATTGTGCAAGTTTATAGGACAAGCTACTAGTATAGCTTAAATCAAACATATTACAAGCAGGTACTACTAGGGTCGGGGTCGAGCTTGCCCCTAATTAACAAGTGGTACTACTAGGTGGTATTGCATGGAATACTATAGTACAAACCGATGCTGACAGCCAGAAGGCACACAGTTAAAAGTAGCTACACATTAATTAGTAGTGAGGGTGTCAGACTTGGTCGCCCGCGACCCGACCAACATTGGCAACTGTTCATAATAATAAAAAGACGTTTAGGATATGTTAGAATGGAATTTTGGTAACCCAATATATGGCATTGGAGATCCATCAAAAACCGTTTGCAATAAAATGGCAATATGGCCAGTGTGAAGTAGGCATGACAAAAATATTTCCAGGTAAGCCATAATAGTTTTCACCCTAAACAAATAATTTCACACGTAAAAAATAGTTCGAGCAGTACACAATGACAATCTGATATGCCAATCTTAACCACCTGGTGAATATCCATGAGATCTTGCAAATAACTAGTATTGTGACCACCATGTAGAAGGTAACACATGTTCTCCATACCACATACATCTTTCCATGGATCGTCACCACATCGTTTTGCAATACTTGGTGTAAACATATCAGGTGTTACATTTTGATAAGACTTGAACATACTCCACTTGACATGATACATCTTGTTAGAGAGGAAAGATGCAACCACATAGCCAATTTGTTTTAGGTTTGGGGTTACCATGGATCCAAGAACCCTAGTACTAGTAGTATAAGAACAATATGTGACCCTTAAATGATGAATGAATATACGAGACTCCCTTACTGTGTTCGTGGATTTGATATCACAATTAGGCGATCTTGGCAGGGTCATCGTCTTATCCATCATCATCTTCTTATGCATCATCATCTTTTATGCGTTCATCTTCTTCTTTATCCTTCATCTCACCATCTTTATCTGGACTTAATTCTCTGCGACTACCTCCATCAAGAGAATCGTAACAAGACTCCTAACACCTAAGATTTCTCATCATAGACTATACCTCCTCCTGAACTCTTATGTAGCTTCTAGCATGCACTGATATCATATATATCAAACACAATATTAACTAGATCCTCCTTGCCTTTGGTGACATGGGTATACCCTATCAGGTGTCTGTTATTGGTATACCGGGTGTGGTTTAGTTGAAGGTCAATGAAGCCCAAGGTGCAACAAGCAATCAAATCCCAAGAAGGTAGGTGTATCGACTAAGGAAAGATCATAGAAGGAATAGACCTACATGAACACAACTCCAATGTGTAATAGACTAGGACTCTTGTAAACCCTAGCTTGGTTGCATATATAAGGCCAGGCAGGGTGTCCCTTAGATCATATTGATATAGCATAGCCGCAATATACATACAACATAGAGATTAGACCTAGACTAGACACAACTCCGCCTAGGGCGGCACCCTATACACAACTATGATTATACTTGATTGCTAGCAGGATGTAGCGATCCTCCACCGCGCGGATGTGACCTGGGTACCTCGTGTGCCATCCCGCTCCAGGAGTCTTCACACGTCGCCTTTCCCTAAAACCTAAGTCCGTAATCTTGGACATTGCCGAGAGTACAACCTCGTCACTTGGGGCATTGAGATTAGGCAGATCACTTGATGATAGGGTCGAGGTGCACGTCGATAAGGAAGTATGGCGAACAAATGGTCATGCACGTGTCGCGGGTGGGTAGGCACTCCATGTACATGCATGTCACACATCGATAATCACCCCTTGATGTAACAGTTAGGCCAACTGTTTCACGTGATGAAGGTGGTTTACGTCGAATAGAACATCGGGTAGAACATCAAGTAGAACAACTGATCATGTGCGCATCGCTGACATTATGTATAATATTTAATTAGCTCATGAAAATACACCTGAATATGTTTATAAGCTTCACCCACCGGGAAACCTTCAGGAAGCCTAGTATCAGTCACGACTTTGTGTGCAACTATGTTCATAGAAAACTTGCAGTTCCAAACATAGTCCATGGCTTAATTGTAAACTAGTGCAGCATAAGGTTTAAGGTGAAAGTTCATGATTACAAATATTCTTCTAGAACCATATGCAAACTCTACGAGCCTATGAAATCCGGTGGGGATTGTTGAAATTATTGATTATTAGGCCAACTCATCTATATGTATTCTCAATAATTATTATAATTAATCCTAGAGTCCCACTTTTCTCATCTCTGCATGGAAGTAAGTGAGACAAAAATTTAGTCCACGTAAGCACATATCTAGTTTGAAGGGAGTTACACCTCCTTATAAGGAGGCTCTCCTAACATTAATAACAACATAAGAAGATGCCACATACAAATGTACTCATCATATGCCGCCTCTCCATGACATGTGTCCTATCGCATCCATCGTGTTCAGTGAATGATCTGGGCCGAGCTTTGACCTATGCCACTAGTACGCGTTGGCTTCTTTCCTCCATGCACAACTGGAGCCCAAACATTTGGAAGATAAATCCGAACGGTCTCTTTAGAAGTTAAAACACTATCGTATATAGTGGAAGAAATTTTTGATGGTTGTGAACCATTCATAGAGCCGACATGAGTCTGTCTCTTGACTCTAGAGTTTTGCCCCATCGTCCATGATAGTAGGTCGCAGAATCTTGCTTCTTCTGATCATTTACGGAAGAGGGGTGATCGGCTTTTTTGGGAGGCTCTCGGGCAACTTATGGCTTCTTCTTTGATATTGATGTCGACGACTACTTTTCCAAAAACGACAAGTTTCTCTCTGACTACTTACCTAATGTTACCGTGAATGTTTCTTCTTCCAAACCACCCTGTGTATTCCTATTTTATCTATTGGGGGTCATATTCGAATCACTACTACTAGAAATCAGTGACATGCTCTTACGTCTTACCTTCTAGATTGCATGACTAGTTTATTCTCTACTTTCATGGTCATGCTTTATCTGCTATTTTTATGGATTAAATTATATGGGAAATTTCTCATATTTTAAGAAGCATGTAAAGTTTTATCTGGTCACATGCACAACTATTTGAATTCTGAACATATTAGCATACAAATCTTGTAAGTTTCACCTCGATATGATGGTAAATTCCCAATATGCACGACTTTGAGATGGGCATATGCGAAATCGTTCAAACAACTTATCCAATCGAGTGAGGTAAGAAAATTCCCAAATGACGCACACTTGCATTAGCAATTTGGTAGCTAGTCAACAAACCCGAATCATGCTTCAACAACATAGATGATAAATGGAATGCCATCAAAAAAACCTTTTTATACCTTTCATATTTTTTTTTAGATCGATCTTTCATCACACAGCGAAGGATGACAACATCCAACAAACTAACACATGCACATCCTTGCCAATTGCAGGACTTAGCAGCACTACCACACAAACGCCAATATCCAAGTTAACCATCAGCAACATCGATATATCTACAACTTCTGAACTACCTCATGTACATTCACACCAAAGAATCTGTCAAGCCTACCTAGAAACTAACGAGAATCAAATCAAGAACAAAACACCTATGGTGGGGTCAGAGAAGAGCAGAGATGAATCAGCTAGTCATGGCAGCAGAGGAGCATTACGACGCATCGCCGGATGATGTAAAGCCTGGCCTTGTGCTCCCTCAGAACCCTGCTCAGCCCTCTTCCTCCTCCTGACGACTCACTGTGCTTCCTATGGCTGATCTTCACGGTGTCCATCCTGAGCTAGATAGCTCCTCTACAGAAGGGTGATTGAGCTAGGTGTGAGCAGGAAGGTTGTCTGCTGCTACTGGAATACTGGATATATCGGCCTGCCTCTGCTGTGGTTGTGGCCAAGTGTGCAGCAGTTGCGATGCTTATATAGCAGAAAATTGGCCAAATGGCAAGAACTACTCTCTCACATGATCCTCACATCTTTGCCGAGAGTATAAAATACTGACAAGAGTGAGTGACATTGGGCAGATAGATGGGGGCATATGCCCCTTGTAGGAAGTGGGGAGCTGCCCCTAGCTCCACATGCACATGCAGCAGCTGGCCTCTCTCTCAAGTTGCACGCAACGGATTCCCATGACGCTTCAGGGGACAATCACCTTCTGGACAGCCAAAAAAGGCCACTCTTGACACCGAATCCATTCCACCATCAGGATACGTAATTCCACTATTCTTCCTCTGGATTCCCTCTTGTAGCGTGCAAGATACTCTTGCCTGCTAATTAATGGCTTGCATTTTTCGACATTTTTTTCTTTTCTACAAGAGAAGTATATATTGATATGGATGCCTAATTCTATTAGCTGCGCTTCTTCCATTCATGAGATTATCTCACCTACTTTTCTGGTTAGGGCATCTCCAGCGGCACGACGCAAACGGACGCTGAGCGACCGTTTTCGTCCGCCGTGACCGGAAATGCGTCTGGCACCACCTCCAGCGGGGCGACGCAAAGTGAACGGGCCGTCCGCGGAGACGCAAACCTGGCCCAAATATGCGCCAGGTTTGCGTCTCCGCGGACACTCCGCGGACGCGAAAACTGTCCGTGTTGGGTGCATCCGGGCCCGGTCGGTAGTGAGTAGGTAAGCAGAAGATTTTTTCATTACTATTGATTGGCCAAAAGGACCATCTTTACAGAGATGGTTAGTTGAGTTAACCTAAAACTACAACGGCCGTACCTACTCGCCGTCGCGCGGCCTACACAGGCCTCGGTTACTCGCAGTCGCGCGGCCTACTACTGGCCACCGGAAGGGCCGGCGCCGTCGTCGAAGCGGGATCGCTTCGTGCACTCCGAGCGCCACGCACGCCGGCGAACGGACATCTCGTCCTCCCGCCTGCGGCGTTCGAAGGCCTCGGCCAGGGAGGTGTCCCACAGGGCCTCCGCCGCCGCCAACGCCACCTTCGTAGCTGTCGCCTCCGCCGCAGCCTGGGCCTCCTCCTCCGCCGCCGCCGCCTGGATCGCCGCCACGTCGATGACGAAGCGGGCCCTGTCCCTAGCCGCCTCCGCCACCGCTTCTTCCCTGGCGGCGATGGCGACCTCCAGCTCCCGGTTCTCCCGCTTGACCCACGCGGGAGAAGGGCCCCTACGCTGGAGCGAGTCCAGGTCGGAGCACATTAACCCCCGAGCCATGGCCATCGCATAGCTGTGGGCTTCCTCCTCCGCCACCCAAGCCTGACGGCGCTGGGCGTCCCCAGCCAGGGACTCGAAGGACGCGAGCAGAACCCGCTGGTCGCCGGCGCACTCGAAGCGGCTGGGCACGGGGGGGGGGGTCGTCGTCCGCAATGTCGTGGATGACGGCGTCCGCCGGAGGGGCCGCCATGGCTGTTGGTGTGGCCGCCATGGCCGCCCGCGCCTCCATGAGCTCGGCCCTGGCGTCGGCGAGCTCGGCCATGGCGTTGGCGATCTCCGCCCTGGTCGCCGCGAGGCGCCCTTCGGCGCGATCTGCCGCCTCCGCCTCCGCCACCGCCTCTGCAACCTCCGCCTCCGCCGCCTCCAGGTCCAGCTGCTAGGCCTCAACGCCGGCGGCGACTACCTCCTCCTCCTCCTCCGGGTGGAGTTGGCGGCACATGTGAACAACGTGCTCCCAACTAAGGTCGTGGCCGGCCATGGATGGATGGTAGGGTTTGGTGTGCCCGTCGCCCCCGTCGGTGTCCACCATATATAGGCACGGCGGGGCGGGAAACGGCGTTGGCGCGCAGGTCGTTTCCCGCGCGCGCGAAACGCCGGCGAAACTTGCCAATGTATTGGGCACGCGCGGGAACGATCGTCGTCGCGCGGGAACCATTAATCGCCAGCGGCAGTCCTCGACGGGACGTAAAACGCCATTAGCGAGGTTGACGCTGTCCCCGGTTGAAAAATACGTCCGCACCGCTGGAGGTACCCCAGACGTAAACGGTCGCCCTGAGCCACATTGCGTTCACGGGCCGACGCAAACGGACATTTCGGACGTCCGAAATGCGTCGGCCCGCTGTGCCCTTATATATGTTAGTATTTGCCATGTTCCTGTGAAGATGGCCGGAAGTGGCTGGCCAAGCTACGTGCCTTTCATCAAGGAACTGTCCTGTCGGTCGGATCTTGCAATGTTATATAGTATGCTCGTGTTTCGCCAGGTTGGGGGATTTTCATTTTATAATGCGTGATGACATGATGATAACGTTCCGTCGAATATCCAAGCTGGTATGTACTTTTGATTTTTATATTCAGGCTTTAATCATTTTTGGGGGCTATTATCAGTACGGTCCGTACAAGAAAATAGCCAAAATAAAAATATTGCACCGGCAGAGTAATGGAAGGATTAATATACCTTTTTGTTTATACTCTCTCCATCCCACTAAAAGTGTCTCAGCATTATCAAAATTTGGATGTATCGAGATACATTTAAATTTTGATAAAGACACTTTTGGTGGGATGGAGGGAGTATTAGCTTCCGATATAGTTGACGCCTTTCTGACAGATAGCCTAAACAAAGAAGGAACTTTGTAAGCAAAAAACTGATTATTGTCATTGTATATAAACGGATATAATATACATTATTACATATTCAGTATAAACTTTCTTTCCATACCCTAGCATCCAGAGGGGATAGTCTGGCTCCTTCTCCAAGTGAGAGGATATTATTTTTTGTTCGACTTTAGGTTTTTTGTTGTTGGTGTCGCAGTTTCAGCGGTGAAGACAAAAATATTACAATCAAGTAATAAATTAAACATACCTTTTAAGGATCATATCTGGATTTCATTTTAAATGAAAATGATTGCTTGTGAATTTCAAATAACCTAGATATATCAAGATCAAAGACATGAACAAAAGGTTATATTAAAGATCTAATATAATGTAGACGAAAACTGTGTACACCAAAATAAATAATCTCATGCATAAAAAATGAAATTTAGAGTAATTAAGAGGCCATGCGAAGCTACAGTCATAAGCTTTAGTACAGGGTATCCTTACAATATTTTTGTAACAGATCTGACACTTTGCCAAAACTAATACCTCATGTCATCCGCCGATAAAACTATTTTAAAATCCGACCCGTGGGTTTGGCGCCAACGAGAACGGATCCTAAGTTGTGCAGGTTGGCCCCTAGGGTTTCATCGTCGAAGTAGGTCGGCGTCAGCGCACCTGGTGCCAAACTAGGTCGGCACCAATGCCATTGGCATCGAGAACACCACAACAAATGTCCCTACCAAGTGTTGCCTGTGAAACCATAGCTACTAAGGCCATTATGTGCCAAATACAAAATACTTGGCACCGACCTGCATAACTTTGACTTCATCCTTATTGGCGTTGAAATCAAGGATCTGATTTCGAAATAGTTTTGTCCAGAAGTCAGATGAGCCATTAGTTCTTCCTAGTGGTCAGATTTATATAAAAAAACGTTTATAACCATTGGATAGTTAATTGTGAAGTGTAGGATTGAAAAAACAGACAACTTAGACCAAGCGTATCAGTTTAAACTCCTTCGTCTAGTCGAGAAGGGAAAAGTCCCCTCTGGGCATAGGACCAAGACTCCTATAACCATTAACGCCGATTCTCACTAACCATTGTGTCGTTGCCTATTCGACGGTACCCTGGAGGTGGAACCTCACGGAGGAGGGAAGTAGGGGCCATAGGGCGGAGAGCCATTGGGACGGTGTGATACATCGCAAACGTATCTATAATTTTTGATGTTCCATGCTTGTTGTACAGCAATTTCTATATGTTTTGTTTACACTTCGTTGCACTTTTATACATTTTCCGGCACTAACCTATTGACAAGATGCCACAGTGTCAGTTCCAGTTTTCTGCTGTTTTGTATTTCAGAAAATTAGTACATGAAATATTCTCGAAAATGGACGAAACAAAAGCCGAAGTCAATATTTTACCGTAGCGAAGACATAGTCCAGAAAGAGGACGAGGAGGCGCCACAGGGCGGCCAGACCACCCCTTGACGCAGCCAGGGAGTGACCCGCGCCAATGGGTGGTGTGGGCCCCCTGGCCTCCACCGATCTCGCCCTTCCGCCTATTTATTCACGATCTCGGGAAAAACCTAAATATCTGAGCCTCCATCCACGAAAAGTTTCGTCGCAGCCGCCATCGCAGACCCTAGCTCGGGAGGGTTCTGAAGCTCTTCCCGGCACCCTGCCGAAGGGGGAGATCATCACCGGAGGCCTTTACATCGCCATGCCCGCCTCCGAAGTGATGTGTGAGTAGTTCATCCCTGGACTACGGGTCCATAGCAGTAGCTAGATGGTTGTCTTCTCCAATTTGTGCCTCATGTTTAGATCTTGTGAGCTGCCTATCATTATCAGGATCATCTTTATATAATGCTACATGTTGTGTTTGCAGGGATCCGATGAATATTGAATACTATGTTGAGATCGATTATATACCTGTCATATTTTATTTGTGATCTTGCATGCTCTCCGTTGCTAGTAGTTGCTCTGGCCAAGTAAATGCTTGTGACTCCAAGAGGGGAGTATTTATGCTCGATAGTAGGTTCATGCCTCTAGTTTTCTGAAAAAGTGACAATAACTTCTAAGATTGTAGATGTTCTGTTGCTATTAGGGAGAAAACAACAATATTTTATCGAAGGGTAATTCTATTGTTTACTTTACACACATTGCTTAATGCCATAATCTGTTGCTTGCAACTTAATACTGGAAGGGGTTCGGACGATAACCGGAAGGTGGATTATTAGTCATAGACGCAGTTGGATTACGATCTATGTATTATGTTGTAATACCCAAACGAATCTCATAGTAATCATCTTGTCATGTATGGTCTTTATTCTGTCAATTTCCCAGCTGTAATTTGTTCACCCAGCATGTTATTAGTTAACAGTATAACAGAACCACCTAGGCCAAACCACATCGATTTGGTGTGCTCGGCCGTCCGATGAAGCTCATGGACGTCCCAGATCGCTTGGTCGTCCGCGTCGCACCCCTGTAGTTGTTTTACTACGCCAGCGGCCAGCCCATGCATTCTGGATGGGCCAACATCTCTGGGGCGCTTCTCCGGAAATTGATCTGGGCACCCTGTCATTAACCGGGCCAAGATGTTCTGGTTAATTGGGCCGCAAGAGCTTACTAGAGGCTCGAGTAACTCCGCTAGGTTGAGCGCTTCAGCGTAGAGGCGATGTGGCAACTGACAAGCGAGAGGTAGACGAGTCGATGCGACGGCGAGGCCGCCCCTTCAATACGATGCGGGTTAGAGACTTGGAGGAGACGTAGCGGAGAAGGCTGGTCATCGAACGAACGCTAGGTTGACCGTTGATCGCTTCGGCTTCATGTTACGACGCTCCAATTACGCTTTGTCATTTGCACATGTAACAGGCGATTGATGATTCAGTGGGCGTTCGCGGCCGTCCATTAATTCGTGTGCGGGAGCACTTGCCCCTTCCACTCATTGCCTCCTTCATCCCCCTGTATAAATCCTTTGTGTAGTGTGTACAATCTGCACCAATGTTTCTTCCTATTTGTCTGTTGTCTGATGGTTGTATCATCACAAAGGTGAAGATTGGATTGTTGTCTCAGACGAAGCTGATATCCCTAATTATGTTCTTATTAGTGTTTCCATAATCATGTAATAGATTGCATACTGATAGTCGTAGTGTTGCAGGTACATTCGGCGTCTTGGGGATTGCCACCGTCGCCTCTTTCTCCTGCCTTCTGACAACATTGCAGTTCTATCTTCCACGAGCAGAGCCCATGCACAGCTGAAATATTTGTACTAGGAAGAAGTGTCAGTATAGAGGCTTTCAATTTCAGTTCTTCCAGTTTTGAGTAATTTGGAGAGTAGATGATTGCATTGTGGCATTGACCTGAGGTTTGTCATTCGCTGCTTTTAATTTGCATTATTTCTATTTGTTATGAATCTTGCAGAAACATTTTAGATATGCTAAATTTGATCGAGACTATTCATATGTTTATCACTTTGGCAGGGGCATCCTCCTCTTGAACTGCAGCTTCAGTCACGATGGTGTCAACCCTTTAGGCGCTGACATCGTCATTGTCATCACTCCTACCTTTTAATTTAGACGATGCCATGGTCGTTGTTGATTCCTTTCCCCTCCACCCTCATCTGATTAGTCATGTATGTACACCCAACATGGTCCTTTTGTATGTATGTCCAATTTTTGTGATTTGACTGTGACAGCATTCAAAAAAAAAAAATAGGATGCTCTGGATGGAATCCATATGTTTATGGGGAGGACCCTCAATTTCAAGTTATTTGTAATAAAAAAATGCATGATAAAAGTATGCATCTGTCTTGAACTTGGCTTAATTTTCCCTGTAAATTATAACTTCTGGCTATCAACTCACTAATGGTAAGTATGATGCAGAGCTGCAAATCAGGTATTTCTTCTCTGCTCAAAACAGTTTTTTCAGGGCATCTCTTCTATTTTTCTCTGGTTCTACTCTGATGAATCACTTTTATAGAGTGCTACATCCATTTTGTGCACTTGTTGAGGCGCATTTGAACTGAATATATGTTGGCATACATGAGTCGGTTTACACTGGCAGTAAGCAGGATTACCTGCAACTAACTTATCATGGTTGATTGCTCTACGGGTCGTCATATGGTACCTTTGGACAAGACACTACAGGAATGGGAGGCTATGCCGAGGGCCAGGCTATACGCCGACGGCCAAAAGTCGGGGCGTCGGCGTATGGCCCGGCCAGGCCAGCCTCCCCTTTCAACACTCAGCGAAACGTGGCCGTCGGCGTAGCGACCTCTACGCCGAGGGCAGCCCTCGGCATATCTTTGGCCCTAGGCGTAGACAGGGCTACGCCGACGGCCACCCTCGGCGTAGGCTATTTTTTAAATTTGTCTAATTTTGTAAAAATCATAACTAATTCATATGATGTCAGAAAAATGCATACGAGGTATCAAAATGTTCAGAAAAACATCCTCTATCTGTTTATGTCAAAATCATGCATATTTGAATCATGTAGAATAACATGTTAACATAGAAACAATTCAATCACTTTCTTATATGTTTTCAGGTTCCCGTTTTAGCCAGATGGCAATTTAAACGAAGTCAGAAAATCTCGCGGAGCCGCATGGCATCATTTTATGTGTCCTAGTAACCACTCCAAAAGATGGAATTGGGATACGATGATTATTTTGGAAAACCCTTCACGAACAGGGCTATCAAGTCCGGATTCCTATGGCTTTTAGGGCAATGAGTAGGAAACGGCCCGTGACACCGCATAGTTTGTCGGAACGAGACCATATTTGGCACGTGCGTGGTCCCTGGGATGGGAAGCAAGGCCCCGGGAGCGCATTTCCAATCCGACCCATGGGCGATGGTTTTTTCATTTTCGGGGTGCCAAAACAGGTTTTTTTTGTGAAGGAACTACATGGGGCGCATTTTAGTATTGCGCGAGACCTCTGCGTAGTGGTAGGACACCGCCTTCGCACCCCATATCACATGCCATATGTGCACGCTAGCTATCTAGGAATCCATGCGGCTTCCTGCGGTGTCCCGCCGAATCCGCTGGAAAGTGACCGGATTTGAACTAGGGCTACACTTTCCGTCGCTCAATAAATTCCGCAAAAATTGTTTTTAGGTCTATGACATATCAGTTTATGTGCTAATTTTTGTCCGTTTAGCGCGATGGTAAACGGATGCACCAGCGCGCCCGGTACGGCCATACCGCATCTCCGTGGGGGCCCTTTTGGCCAAATGACAATTTAAACAAAGTCAGAAAATCCCGCGGAGCCGCATGGCGTCATTTTATGTGTCCTAGTAACCACTCGAAAAGTAGGAATTAGGATACGACAATTATTTTGGAAAACCCTTCACAAACAGGGCTATCACGTCCGGAGTTCTATGGCTTTTAGGGCAAATGAGTAGGAAACGACCCGTGACACCGCATAGTTTGTCGGAACGAGGCCATATTTGGCACGTGCGTGGTCCCTGGGATGGGAAGCAAGGCCCCGGGAGCGGATTTCCAATCCGACCCATGGGCGATGGTTTTTTCATTTTCGGGGTGCCAAAACGGGTTTATTTTGTGAAGCAGCTACATGGGGCGCATTTTAGTATTACGCGAGACCTCCGTGTAGTGGTAGGACACCGCGTTCGCACCACATATCACATTCCATATGTGCGCGCTAGCTATCTGGGAATCCATGCGGCTTCCTGCGGTGTCCCGCCGAATCCGCTGGAAACTGGCCGGATTTGAACTAGGGGTACACTTTCCGTCGCTCAATAAATTCGGGGAAAAATGTTTTTAGGTCTATGACATATCACTTTATGTGCTAATTTTTTTCCGTTTAGTGCGATGGTAAACGGATGCACCAGCGCGCCCGGTACGGGCATAACGCATCTCCGTGGGGGCCTGTTTTGGCCAAATGGCAATTTAAACGAAGTCAGAAAATCCCACGGAGCAGCATGGTGTCATTTTATGTGTCCTAGTAACCACTCCAAAAGTCGGAATTAGGATACGGCAATTATTTTGGAAAACCCTTCACAAACAGGGCTATCACGTTCGGAGTTCTATGGCTTTTAGGGCAAATGAGTAGGAAACGTCCCGTGACACCGCATAGTTTGTCGGAACGAGGCCATATTTGGCATGTGCGTGGTCCCTGGGATGGGAAGCAAGGCCCCGGGAGCGGATTTCCAATCCGACCGATGGGCGATGGTTTTTTCATTTTTGGGGTGCCAAAACGGGTTTATTTTGTGAAGCAGCTACATGAGGCGCATTTTAGTATTGCGCGAGACCTCCGCGTAGTGGTAGGACACCGCCTTCGCACCACATATCACATGCCATATGTGCGCGCTAGCTATCTGGGAATCCATGCGGCTTCCTGCGGTGTCCCGCTGAATCCGCTGGAAACTGACCGGATTTGAACTAGGGGTACACTTTCCGTCGCTCAATAAATTCCGCAAAAAATGTTTTTATGTCTATAACACATCACTTTATGTGCTAATTTTTGTCCGTTTAGCGTGTTGGCGAACGGTGCACCAGCCCGCCCGATACGGCCATTTCGCATCTCGCGAGGGGGCCGTTTTGGCCACATGGCAAATTGGGCGTCATATTTGGATTCCTCTAATTTTTAGGTTCAAATGATGATATGTATGTTATATTTAGATTCCTCTCATTTTTCTGATCGATTTAGACATATTATTTGTGGAATTTTGATTTTCCAATTTAAAGTTATTAATTATTCAATATAGATAGAAAAAAAGACCAAAAAATAAAATCATTTTATTTTTATTTGAATTTAATATTATTATTACTTATATATATTCATTGTTGTGTACTTAAGTAATTGTTTGGGATTCAAAAATAAAGAAGTGTGCATCACGGTTCAAGGGTTAATAGGGTTGATATGCTATTATTATCAGCAAGAGGTGTCAATTCTATAATGGAATCTCATCCGAATGGAACCAAGAAGTTAAGCGTGCTGAGGCTGGAGTAGTGTGAGGATGGGTGACCGACTGGGAAGTTTAACCATGATTGTAATTTGACATAAGATCAAGTGTAGTTAGAGTTAAAAGTGTATTGGTGAAAGATAAACAAGTAAAAAAAGTAAAAAAAGAAAAAAAAAGGAAAAAATTGTGTAAAAGAAATTAAAATTTAAAAAAATTTAAAAGTCTATGCCTAGGGTTTTGCCGTCGGCATATAGAAAAAAATAAATTTTTTTTTCGAAATTTTTTTGTTTGAATTTTTTTGTAAACGGGAAATTTGAATTTTTTAAAAGTCTATGCCGAGGGTTTTGCCGTCGGCGTAGCGTGCTACGCCGAGAGCCGGGCTACGCCGACGGCGATAGTGGCTTTGCCGAGGGACTTACACGCCGAGGAGCTATGCCGAGGGCGGCCCTCGGCATAGCCTACGCCGAGGGCCAAAGCATGGTACGCCGAGGGTTCCCGGCCCTCGGCATATAGCCCATTCCTGTAGTGAGACAGGTTCTGAAAACACGAGGTTTTCTACCTCCATCGTTCATCCTTATTAAGTACCTAATGCTACAACCAAGGAAGGTTCAATTGTATTAGTGTTGCCTGCCAAAGCCCACCGGCGAGCAGTGGTTAAGCAACACGAAGAGCCGGGAGGCTTCCAAGGCGGCAGCGGGCCCTGGTCCCTCGACGTCGTCCCGCAAATGCTCCGGCACACGACCTGGCGGCTGCAAGGGCGTGCCACCTGACCTATACCCGGCCGGGAAGGTGTGGATTGCTTCGATTAGTTCCCTGCATGGCAGACACGTAAACATTAAATACGAGCCCTATCGGCTCTCAGGTTGCCCTGTGGATCGGCTCAAAGAACCGATCGCCCCATGGTTCATGTTGGATTTTCAATGACACGGGGATCCTGCTTGATCACAACAAAGCTAAACCAATCTACGATAGTTTAGGGTTTTCACCGTATGATCGGAACATCCTACGCGTAGTTGAGCCTAATAGACACGAAAGATAATGGAAAACTAACCCTAAAAGAGGCCTAAAAACCAACATGACGTTAATTCCCGGAACATCCCTCCTAGGGCTAACAAACCATACCTAACGCACTACCGGATCGTTCAACCCGTTTGTAGGGCCTAACCATACGGATATTAAACTAATCCTTGAAGAACAAGGAGCAACTATAACAGATCAGATCTACTAAGTAAAGAACAAGCAAGATGCTGCCCTTACACCTGGATAGGTGTAAGGGCAGCTAGATATTGAGGGACGGCACAACTAAGCAGATATGTGCAAGAAAAGCATCTATGCAAGCCCCAAAACATCTACGATAAATAGTGCTACTCGCCATCAACAACGCTTCAGTACGAGCAACATAAGGTAAACGAATAAACGTTGTGCTGCCTAGATCGCAAGATGCGATCTAGGCAGCATGGTGCTTACCCGGGAGAAACCCTCGAAAGAAGGGGTGGCGATGCGCCTGATTTGTGTTTGTTGTGAACATGATTGTCCTCTTTTTTCGATAACCCTAGATACATATTTATAGTCCAAGGGACTTTCTAATTTGGTCGTGCACCTAACCGTGCACGAGTTAAACTCTATCTTTTAATCTAGACTACAATGCGATCTACTATATTACAGATACATAGGAAATTAAGCCCAAACTCTTCGTGCAAGGCCGCTTCAAAGATGCTCCACGTGTATATTCTTCAAGCCCATCTTCACTTACGGCCCATCTCCTGATTTGGCCAAAATCTGGTGATAACACATGCCCCCCTGGTTTTGGTAATGATAATTTCAAAACCACTCTGTTTTTCCTTCGAGGGGTCATGTCGTGGCAGAGCAGAACCGTCGCAGTATTCTTCATCATGACGTCTTGCCTTCTCAACTTCTCTGCACGATTTGACAACTTTGGCACCACATCCTTGGAAACTGTCCGAGCATTAAATCTTCACTATATCTTCTTTTATTTAGCCACATCGAACAGTTCCCCTTTTCATCCCCCTGCTCCAAACCAGCCGTCCGTCAAAAACCCTCTCCCTCTATAGCCATGTCTTCCTCTTCCTCCTCCCAATCCTCTTCCTCAAATGAACTGGATCCAGAAGTCAATCAGATGGAAGCGTACAACAAGCGCGCTCCCAAGCATTGGGACAAGCAGGAGTTTGACTTCGACTTTGTGCCAGAGGGCCGACCCGAGGACCTCGTCTGGTCAGATGGCGATATGCCCCTGACTGACGGGGAAGATGACCTCCGGTTCCTGATTGACGGCGAATTGGAGGCGGAAAGCGACGACGACGACCCTCCCTTCCAGGGTAAATTCACCTCCTCCACCAAAGAAGAAGACAAAGAAGAAGAGGACGATGAAGACGAAGACACCTCCTTCGACACGAAGAAGGAACAAGAGGATGACACCTCCTCCGATGAACCGCCGCCAAAGCGCATCCGCGGCTGGGCTTGGTCCGATAATGACAACGATGATGAAGAGGACGAAGCCTCCGCTGAAGGTCACAGTAGCAGCGACGAAGGAATTGTCGACAGTAGCGATGACGGCAGCTATCCCAGCAATGGCGAAGATGACAATAGTCCTTAGAGTAGGGAGTTGCTAGCATAAGATTAGCAGTAGTAATCTGTCTCCTTTTTGTTGAGCAATCGGCTTCCCTTTGTAAGAAATCACCTTTTTATCAATGAAGATGAAGATGTTCTTCCAATTCAATTTCCAATTATCCGATTTCACCCCTCGCCATTTTCTGACTGTCCAAGGCGGTCAACGCCTTCATGAGACGATGGCAACACATCAGTCCTTTCGGATAAACTGCGGGACAGGTTAATTCAGTTATCTCTCATAATAACCTGCAACCCTCGTCTCGACTCCGATCCTCAAACGGTAGTCCCCAACCACTCCAAATCACCAGGGCAATCATGCACAATTCCAGGCATTAAACCGAACCCAAGGGAGTATCAAGGTGATTCAGAAACCAGGAGCCTGAAAATTTTAGAAATATGGTCTCCTTCAGGTTTAGACCACCTTGCCGATGATGACAGCACTTAGCAATTTTACTCATGATCCATCCCTGCTTCCTCCGAGTTGGTATAACTGCCTCAGACAGGATCATGAAACTTGGTCACGGATCTTTTAAGGCCGGTGCCCCCCGAGCCTCAGCCAAGGCGAGGATAGAAGTAGACCAGCCAAATGGGCCACCCTTAGCTTCCAAGTTGTAGTGTAGAATCAGCCGATTCCAACAAAATCGGCTCCTTAAAGCAAAAGATCAAAACGTAGCAGGGAAGCTTACGCCCAAAAAACCAACGCACTAGAAGAGCTTGGAAGGATCAGCAACTCCTTTGGACTAAGAAGCCTCAAATATAATGGCCCTCCAGCTCCTCCCAGCTTAATTCTTGCGTCTTGTTGCTTCGATCGGCCCATCATCTCTAGCAGACTGATACATCTTCAGTGGGGATGCTGATGAAGTTCCGACGCTCTCCACAGCCGATAATTTTAGTCATCGGCTATTCTCATGGTCCTAGCAGAGATAAGCTTCCTTTGTGGGGCTCACCCTCCATCTGTTCTGCATGCTTATGCTACCACTGCTGAACCTTAAGACTTGCAAGAGGAGTTGGAGGTCCTTGAAGAGAGGATTTGAGTCACCACACAACTCCATCGAGACGTTCTTCCAGTAGAACCTCTCCATCAGCAACTGCTTCATTGATGCTTGTACCTCTCGAGTCGATGTCCAAGCATCGGCTGTGCCGAAATTTTTTGTATTTTCGATTTTTTATTAGCCGATCGATTCATGAATCGGCTTCCCCTGGGTACATACTTCATGGTGTCTTGTACCTTCTCCGTGTGTATGCCCCCCGAGCCGAATCCTTCAAGTGATTGAAGATATCGGCTTTTCAGCCAATTCAAGCTTTTCTCGCCACTCACCATGCGAAATAGCACATCAGTAAACACGGGTGGTGCGAATAATTTTTTAGCCGATTGCTTGAATCGGCTTCCCTTGTAGTTGTCGATCCGACTATTTGCTGATAAATGTTGGTCGTGGCTTATCCCCAGGACCAATTTCGATCTCTTCTAGTCCATCATCTGCTGTAAACCCATATCTCAGCTTTCCATTGTCTACTGATACGTCTCCAACGTATCGATAATTTCTTATGTTCCATGCTACTTTATTGATGATACCTACATGTTTTATGCACATTATATGTCATATTTATGCATTTTCTGGAACTAACCTATTAACAAGATGCCGAAGAGCCGATTCTGTTTTCTGCTGTTTTTGGTTTCAGAAATCCTAGTAAAGAAATATTCTCGGAATTGGACGAAACTTTCGCCCGGGGTCCTATTTTTGCACGAAGCTTCCGGAAGACCGAAGACCTAACGAAGTGGGGCCACGAGGCGGCCAGAGGGGAGGCCGGCGCGGCCCAGGCCCTGGCCGCGCCGACCTACCTCCTGGGCCCCTCGTGTGGCCCCCCGCGTTGACCCTCCGCCTACTTAAAGCTTCCGTCGCGAAAACCCCAGTACCGAGAGCCACGATACGGAAAACCTTCCAGAGACACCGCCGCCGCGAATCCCATCTCGGGGGATTCAGGAGATCGCCTCCGGCACCCTGCCGGAGAGGGGATTCATCTCCCGGAGGACTCTACACCGCCATGGTCGCCTCCGGAGTGATGAGTGAGTAGTTCACCCCTGGACCATGGGTCCATAGCAGTAGCTAGATGGTCGTCTTCTCCTTGTTGTGCTTCATTGTTAGATCTTGTGAGCTGCCTAACATGATCAAGATCATCTATCCGTAATACTATATGTTGTGTTTGTCGGGATCCGATGGATAGAGAGTACTATGATTATGGTGATTATCAATCTATTGTTCATGTGTTGTTTATGATCTTGCATGCTCTCCGTTATTAGTAGAGGCTCGGCCAAGTTTTTACTCTTAACTCCAAGAGGGAGTATTTATGCTCGATAGTGGGTTCATGCTCGCATTTACACCGGGACAGATGACGGAAAGTTCTAAGGTTGTGTTGTGCTTGTTGCCACTAGGGATAAAACATTGATGCTATGTCTAAGGATGTAGTTGTTGATTACATTACGCACCATACTTAATGCAATTGTCTGTTGCTTTGCAACTTAATACTGGAGGGGTTCGGACGATAACCTCGAAGGTGGACTTTTTAGGCATAGATGCGGTTGGATGGCGGTCTATGTACTTTGTCGTAATGCCCAATTAAATCTCACTATATTTATCATATCATGTATATGCATTGTTATGCCTTTCTCTATTTGTCAATTGCCCGACCGTAATTTGTTCACCCAACATGCTTTTATCTTATGGGAGAGACACCTCTAGTGAACTGTGGATCCCGGTCCTATTCTTTACATAGCATACAATTTACTGCAATACTTGTGTTTTATTATTTTCTTGCAAACATCTTCCACTCGATACGCTTAATCCTTTGTTACAGCAAGCCGGTGAGATTGACAACCTCACTGTTTCGTTGGGGCAAAGTACTTTGGTTGTGTTGTGCAGGTTCCGCGTTGGCGCCGGAATCCTCGGTGTTGCGCCGCATCACATTTCGCGACCATCAACCTTCAACGTGCTTCTTGGCTCCTCCTGGTTCGATTAAACCTTGGTTTCTTTCCGAGGGAAAACTTGCCACTCGTGCGCATCATACCTTCCTCTTGGGGTTCCCAACGGACGTGTACATTTACGCGCATCAAGCCTGTTTTCTGGCGCCGTTGCCGGGGAGATCAAGACACGCTGCAAGGGGAGTCTCCACTTCTCAATCTCTTTACTTTGTTTTTGTCTTGCTTTATTTTATTTACTACTTTGTTTGCTGCACTAAATCAAAACACAAAAAAATTAGTTGCTAGATTTACTTTATTTATTGTCTTGCTCTCTATATCAAAAACACAAAAAAATTAGTTACTTGCATTTACTTTACTTAGTTTGTTTTATTTATTGCTACTAAAATGAGCAATCCTGAAGTTGAAGTTCGTTCTTTTAAGCAACAAGGTGGAGAAAGTTTTAAAGATGCTTGGTATAGAATTAGTAATGCTCATCATAGGTGCATTAAGAAACACTCCACCACTATCCTTCTTAGGAACTTTTATGTTGGTTTATCTAGTTGGAATAGATATGTTCTTGATACTCTCTCGGGAGGTAATTTATTAGGTACTCCCGCTTTAGAAGCTAGTTGCATCATTGAGAGTCTAGTTGGAATACCACCTGTTAATGAAGTTAAAATTGAAATCTCTCTTGAAGATGTTATGAAAAAATTGGAAACCATAGAGAAAAATTTTCCAAGTGTTGAAACTAAATTGGGAATGTTATTTGACAAAACTTATGAACTTGATAAATCCTTAGGAGGAATTGATGAAAGAATTAGTGTCCTAGGAACTTGTGTTGTCAATGATAATCAAACCAATAGGATTGATGAACTTGAAAAAGCTATGGGAACCTTGGGTTCAACCTTTTCTTCTCTCAAGTATAATGAGAAAGCTTATGTGGGTAAAGAGCAAAAATTCATGTACGCCGCTAAAGTGCCTAAACAAAAGAATTATTATAGGCCTAAAATTTCTAAAACCCCTAGCGCCACCATAGAGAATTTAGATAATGGAGCACCTAAAGTACCCTCTGCAACAAGTTGTGTTTGCATGAAAAATAATGTTGATGCTTCTTCATTTGATAATACTTGATTTGCACTTTCTGCGCCTAGCTGAAAGGCGTTAAAGAAAAGCGCTTATGGGAGACAACCCATGTTTTTACCTACAGCAATTTTTTGTTTTGTTGAGTCTTGGAAGTTGTTTACTACTGTAGCAACCTCTCCTTATCATGTTTTTGTGCCAAGTAAAGTTTCTATGTCAAAGTTGATGTTATATTTGGGATCGCTGCGCAGAAACAGCATTGCTGTCTGTCACGAATCTGGGCACAGTCCTCTGTAGAAAATTCGAAAAAATCTGCCAATTTACGAGCGTGATCCTCAGATATGTACGCAACTTTCATTAGTTTTGAGTTTTTCCATTTGAGCAAGTCTGGTGCCATCTCTAAATTCGTCTTTACGGACTGTTCTGTTTTTGACAGATTCTGCCTTTTATTTCGCATTGCCTCTTTTGCTATATTGGATTTATTTCTTTGATCCACTAATGTCCAGTAGCATTATGCAATGTCCAGAAGTGAAAATAATGATTGTGTCACCTCTGAATGTGTGAATTATTAATTGTGCACTAACCCTCTAATGAGTTTGCTTGAAGTTTGGTGTGAAGGAAGTTTTCAAGGGTCAAGAGAGGAGTATGATATACTATGATCAAGAGGAGTGAAAGCTCTAAGCTTGGGGATGCCCCCGTGGTTCACCCCTGCATATTTTAAGAAGACTCAAGCGTCTAAGCTTGGGGATGCCCAAGGCATCCCCTTCTTCATCGACAACATCATCGGGTTCCTCCCCTGAAACTATATTTTTATTCAATCACATCTTGTGTTCTTTACTTGGAGCGTCGGTTTGTTTTCGTTTTTGTTTTTGTTTGAATAAGATGGATCCTAGCATTCACTTTGTGGGAGAGAGACACGCTCCGCTGTTGCATATGGACACATGTGTCCTTAGGCTTTACTCATAATGTTCATGGCGAAGTTTCTTCTTCGTTAAATTGTTATATGGTTGGAATTGGAAAATGCTACATGTAGTAATTCTAAAATGTCTTGGATAATGTGATACTTGGTAATTGTTGTGCTCATGTTTAAGCTCTTGCATCATATACTTTGCACCCATTAATGAAGAAATACATAGAGCTTGCTAAAATTTGATTTGCATATTTGGTCTCTCTAAGGTCTAGATAATATCTAGTATTGAGTTTTGAACAACAAGGAAGACGGTGTAGAGTCTTATAATGTTTACAATATGTCTTTTATGTGAGTTTTGCTGCACTTGTTCATCCTTGAGTTTGCTTCAAATAACCTTGCTAGCCTAAACCTTGTATCGAGAGGGAATACTTCTCATGCATCCAAAATCCTTGAGCCAACTACTATGCCATTTGTGTCCACCATAACTACCTACTACATGGTATTTCTCCGCCATTCCAAAGTAAATTGCTTGAGTGCTACCTTTAAAATTCCATCATTCACCTATGCAATATATAGCTCATGGGACAAAATAGCCTTAAAAACTATCGTAGTATTGAATATGTACTTATGCACTTTATATTTTATTAAGTTGCTTGTTGCGCGATAACCATGCTTCAGGGGAACGCCATCAACTATTGTTGAATATCATGTGAGTTGCTATGCATGTCCGTCTTGTCCGAAGGTCTATCATTTTAGTGGTTGGAGCATGCAAAATTGTTAGAGAAGAACATTGGGCCGCTAACTAAAGCCATGAACCATGGTGGAAGTTTCAGTTTTGGACATATATCCTCAATCTCATATGAGAACAATAATCATTGCTACATGATTATGCATTTAAGAGGAGTCCATTATCTGTTGTCCATGTTGTCCCGGTATGGATGTCTAAGTTGAGAATAATCAAAAGCGAGAAATCCGAAATGCGAGCATTCTCCTTAGACCTTTGTACAGGCGGCATGGAGGTACCCCTTTGTGACACTTGGTTGAAACATGGCATGCGAAGATCCGGTAGTCCAAGTTAAGTAGGACGAGGTGCGGGCACTATTAGTATACTATGCATGAGGCTTGCAACTTGTAAGATATAATTTTCATAACTCATATGCTTTATTACTACCGTTGACAAAATTGTTTCATGTTTTCAAAATAAAAGCTCTAGCACAAATACAGCAATCGATGCTTTCCTTTTGAAGGACCATTCTTTTATTTTTATTGTTGAGTCAGTTTACCTATCTCCTTCCACCTAAGAAGCAAACACTTGTGTGAACTGTGTATTGATTCCTACATATTTGCATATTGCACTTGTTATATTACTTTATGTTGACAATATCCCTGAGATATACATGTTATAAGTTGAAAGCAACCGCTGAAACTTAATCTTCCTATGTGTTGCTTCAACACCTTTACTTTGATTTATTGCTTTATGAGTTAACTCTTATGCAAGACTTATTGATGCTTGTCTTGAAGTACTATTCATGAAAAGTCTTTGTCATATGATTCACTTGTTTACTCATGTCATTACCTTTGCTTTGATCGCTGCATTCATTTCATATGTTTACAAATAGTATGATCAAGATTATGATGGCATGTCACTTCAGAAATTATCTTTGTTATCGTTTTACCTCGCTCGGGACGAGCGTAACTAAGCTTGGGGATGCCGATACGTCTCCAACGTATCGATAATTTCTTATGTTCCATGCTACTTTATTGATGATACCTACATGTTTTATGCACATTATATGTCATATTTATGCATTTTCCGGAACTAACCTATTAACAAGATGCCGAAGAGCCAGTTCTTGTTTTCTGCTGTTTTTGGTTTCGAAATCCTAGTAAAGAAATATTCTCGGAATTGGACGAAACTTTCGCCCGGGGTCCTATTTTTGCACGAAGCTTCCGGAAGACCGAAGACCTAACGAAGTGGGGCCACGAGGCGGCCGGAGGGGAGGCCGGCGCGGCCCGGGCCCCGGCCGCGCCGACCTACCTCCCGGGCCCCTCGTGTGGCCCCCGCGTTGACCCTCCGCCTACTTAAAGCTTCCGTCGCGAAAACCCCAGCACCGAGAGCCACGATACGGAAAACCTTCCGGAGACGCCGCCGCCGCGAATCCCATCTCGGGGGATTCAGGAGATCGCCTCCGGCACCCTGCCGGAGAGGGGATTCATCTCCCGGAGGACTCTACACCGCCATGGTCGCCTCCGGAGTGATGAGTGAGTAGTTCACCCCTGGACCATGGGTCCATAGCAGTAGCTAGATGGTCGTCTTCTCCTTGTTGTGCTTCATTGTTAGATCTTGTGAGCTGCCTAACATGATCAAGATCATCTATCTGTAATACTATATGTTGTGTTTGTCGGGATCCGATGGATAGAGAGTACTATGATTATGGTGATTATCAATCTATTGTTCATGTGTTGTTTATGATCTTGCATGCTCTCCGTTATTAGTAGAGGCTCGGCCAAGTTTTTACTCTTAACTCCAAGAGGGAGTATTTATGCTCGATAGTGGGTTCATGCCTGCATTTACACCGGGACAAGTGACGTAAAGTTCTAAGGTTGTGTTGTGCTCGTTGCCACTAGGGATAAAACATTGATGCTATGTCTAAGGATGTAGTTGTTGATTACATTACGCACCATACTTAATGCAATTGTCCGTTGCTTTGCAACTTAATACCGGAGGGGTTCGGACGATAACCTGAAGGTGGACTTTTTAGGCATAGATGCAGTTGGATGGCGGTCTATGTACTTTGTCGTAATGCCCAATTAAATCTCACTATATTTATCATATCATGTATATGCATTGTTATGCCTTTCTCTATTTGTCAATTGCCCGACTGTAATTTGTTCACCCAACATGCTTTTATCTTATGGGAGAGACACCTCTAGTGAACTGTGGATCCCGGTCCTATTCTTTACATAGCATACAATTTATCGCAATACTTGTGTTTTATTATTTTCTTGCAAACATCTTCCACTCGATACGCTTAATCCTTTGTTACGAGCAAGCCGGTGAGATTGACAACCTCATCTGTTTCGTTGGGGCAAAGTACTTTGGTTGTGTTGTGCAGGTTCCGCGTTGGCGCCGGAATCCCCGGTGTTGCGCCGCATCACATTTCGCGACCATCAACCTTCAACGTGCTTCTTGGCTCCTCCTGGTTCGATTAAACCTTGGTTTCTTTCTGAGGGAAAACTTGCCACTGTGCGCATCATACCTTCCTCTTGGGGTTCCCAACGGACGTGTACATTTACGCGCATCATCTACCAAATCAATGATAAACACAGGCAGAAGGTAGGTTGAGTCTAATTGTGGCCGATTGCTAGAATCGGCCTCCTTTTCCTTTGTAATGTTGAACGTGGGTTTACAACTTCTTGGCTCCCTGCTATGACAACGTGGCATGTTTGAAGTGAGATTCTTGTTTCTTATTTTTTGGGGCTGATCCCAGGGATCGGCTTTGCCACGTACGTCCATAGACTTGGATCTTGCTACTCTGTCAGGCCAGTGGATAAGACTAGCCTCACCCCGTTTTTTGTAGCTTCGATGCGCTCACAGTCGTCCAGATTGATTCCAGAGAGCGGCTCTTGGTCGTTTGCTTCCCAGATGTTCATGGCAGCCAAAGAGATATCGACTGAATCATCTGCATGAACAACCTCCACTTCATCTCCATCCCATTGTATGATGCACTGATGCATTGTTGATGGAATGCAGCAGTTAGCATGGATCCAATCCCTTCCTAGCAGAACAGCATAAGTGCTCTTGCTGTCGACGATGAAGAAGGACGTGGGGATGGTCTTTCGGCCGACAGTTAAGTCCACGTTCAGAACACCCTTGGCTTCTGACGGCTGGCCGTTGAAATCGCTTAGCGTGACGTTGGTCTTGATCAGATCTTCAGTAGAACGTCCCAAACGTCGTAACATGGAGTACGACATTATGTTGACTACTGCTCCCGTGTCAACCAGCATCTTGCTAATGGGCTGCCCGTTGATATAACCCTTGAGGTATAGGGCCTTCAGATGCCTATAGCTCCTTTCTCGTGGCTTCTCAAAGATAACTGGCCGTGGCCCGCAATCAAATTGTGCCACTGATACTTCCTCGTATTTTGGAGCACAAATTTCTGACGGGAGAACGAACACCATGTTTGTATCACCCGATGTCCCTGCATCGGCTTTCGTCTGCTTGGGTCACCACACTTTCTTTGGTGGGCGAGCTTCTGTTTCCAGTGTTTGTTGAATTTTCACAGCCAGATCAGGCCGTGCTTTCCTCAACGTGTACAAGTACTGCGCCTCGGCTTCTTCCAAGTTTCTAAGCCGTTGCACTCTGCGCTTTTGGGAGTGGCTGAGTCCATCAGGACACCACCTTGGTCGGTGATATCTATCTTCTTCTTCTGACTCCTCAAAGTCTTCATCTTGGGATGACTCAGCTCGTTTGTTCTGAGGTGGAAGAGGTCCTAGACGCTTGAACACTGAAACTCCATTTGTTCCCTTCCTCTTCTGCTTACATTCTGGGCAGTTCTCGATTGTAGGCAATCGGCTCATTCCTGAGTCCCAGCAGTGTTTCAAAAAAGGACAATTCCAATGCCTGTCCACGTCCTCTTGCTCCCTAGACCTCCCTCCGGCATGACGCTCATACCCTTCGTACCGACGGCATTTCCTGTTGTCTGCATCAGACCGACGATATTTTTCATCATCTACGTCGTAGCGCCGACGTCGGTCGTATTGCTGTTCATATTTGTTAAGGAGGTGTGATGTCTACGGGTGCTTCTATTCTTGTAGACGGTGTTGGGCCTCCAAGAGCAGAGGTTTGTAGAACAGCAGCAAGTTTTCCCTTAAGTGGATCACCCAAGGTTTATCGAACTCAGGGAGGAAGAGGTCAAAGATATCCCTCTCATGCAACCCTGCAACCACAAAGCAAGAAGTCTCTTGTGTCCCCAACACACCTAATAGGTGCACTAGTTCGGCGAAGAGATAGTGAAATACAAGTGGTATGAATGAATATGAGCAGTAGTACGGCGCCGGAAAATAGCTTGTCTGGCGTGCGATTGATGGTAGTAATATTGTAGGAAGTAAACAAGCGGTAGTAACGCAGCAAACGAGTAAACAAGCAAGTGATAGCAGTATTTAGGAACAAGGCCTAGGGATTAAACTTTCACTAGTGGACACTCTCAACATTGATCACATAACAGAATAGATAAATGCATACTCTACACTCTCTTGTTGGATGATGAACACATTGCGTAGGATTACACGAACCCTCCATGTCGGAGTTAACAAGCTCCACAATTAAATGTTCATATTTAAATAACCTTAGAGTGCATGAAAGATCGACACGAGTAAACCAAGTACTAGCATAGCATGCACACTGTCACCTTCACATCATGTAGGAGGAATAGATCACATCAATACCATCATAGCGATAATTAACTTCATAATCTACAAGAGATCATAATCATATATAGCCTACGCCAAGTACTAACACGGATGCACACACTGTCACCATTACATCGTGCAGGAGGAATAGAACTACTTTAATAACATCACTAGAGTAGCACATAGATAAATTGTGATACAAAACACATTGCAATCATAAAGAGATATAAATAAGCACTTCACTATGCCATTCATAACAGTGAATAAGTATTCCGTGAAATATAGCCTAAGAGACCCACACGGTGCACACACTGTCACCTTTACACACGTGGGACAAGGAGTCTCCGGAGATCACATAAGTAAAACCCACTTGACTAGCATAATGACATCTAGATTACAAGCATCATCATATGAATCTCAATCATGTAAGGCAGCTCATGAGATTATTGTATTGAAGTACATAGGAGAGAGATGAACCACATAGCTACCGGTACAGCCCCGAGCCTCAATGGAGAACTACTCCCTCCTCATGGGAGCAGCAGCGGTGATGAAGATGGCGGTGGAGATGGCAGCGGTGTCGATGGAGAAGCCTTCCGGGGCACTTCCCCGTCCCGGCGGCGTGCCGGAACGGAGACTCCTGTCCCCCGGATCTTGGCTTCGCGATGGCGGCGGCTCGGAAGGTTTCGCGTACCGTGGCTTATTCGTATCGAGGTTTTAGGTCAGGGACCTTTAAATAGGCGAAGAGGCGGAGTCGGAGGGCTGACGGGGCGACGACACAATAGGGTGGTGCGGGCCCAGCCCTGGCCGCGCCACCACCATGTGTGGGCCCCCTGTGGCCCCTCTCTGACGGTTCTCGGGTGTTCTAGATGCTTCCGGGCAAAATAGGAACCTGGGCGTTGATTTCGTCCAATTCCGAGAATATTTCGTTACTAGGATTTCTGAAACCAAAAACAGCAGAAAATAGGAACTGGCCCTTCGACATCTCGTCAATAGGTTAGTTCCGGAAAACGCATAAATATGACATATAATGTGTATAAAACATGTAGGTATCATCAATAAAGTAGCATGGAACATAAGAAATTATCGATACGTCGGAGACGTATCAGCATCCCCAAGCTTAGTTCTGCTCGTCCCGAGCAGGTAAAACGATAACAAAGATAATTTCTTAAGTGACATGCCATCATAACCTTGATCATACTATTGTAAGCATATGAGATGAATGCAGCGATCAAAACAATGGTAATGACATGAGTAAACAAATGAATCATAAAGCGAAGACTTTTCATGAATAGTACTTCAAGACAAGCATCAATAAGTCTTGCATAGGAGTTAACTCATAAAGCAATAATTCAAAGTAAAAGGTATTGAAGCAACACAAAAGAAGATTAAGTTTCAGCGGTTGCTTTCAACTTATAACATGTATATCTCATGGATAGTGTCAATGTAAAGTAATATAACAAGTGCAATATGCAAGTATGTAGGAATCAATGCACAGTTCACACAAGTGTTTGCTTCTTAAGGTGGAGAGAGATAGGTAAACTGACTCAACAATAAAAGTAAAAGAAAGGTCCTTCAAAGAGGAAAGCATCGATTGCTGTATTTGTGCTAGAGCTTTTATTTTGAAAACATCAAGAGAGTATAAAAGTAAAGTTTTGAGAGGTGTTTGTTATTGTCAACGAATGGTAGTGGGCACTCTAACCCCCTTGCCAGACAAACCTTCAAAGAGCGGCTCCCATTTTATTTTATTTTTGGGTGGCACTCCTTCCAACCTTTCTTTCACAAACCATGGCTAACCGAATCCTCGGGTGCCTGCCAACAATCTCATACCATGAAGGAGTGCCTTTTTTATTTTAGTTTTATTATGATGACACTCCTCCCCACCTTTGCTTTCACAAGCCATGGCTAACCGAATACTTCGGGTGCCGTCCAACAATCACATACCTTGGAGGAGTGTCTATTTTTGTTAATTAATTTGGGACTAGGAATCCCATTGCCAGCTCTTTTTGCAAAATTATTGGATAAGCGGATGAAGCCACTAGTCCATTGGTGAAAGTTGCCCAACAAGATTGAAAGATAAACACCACATACTTCCTCATGAGCTATTAAACATTGACACAAATAAGAGGTGATAAATTTTGAATTGTTTAAAGGTAGCACTCAAGCAATTTACTTTGGAATGGCGGAAAAATACCATGTAGTAGGTAGGTATGGTGGACACAAATGGCATAGTGGTTGGCTCAAGGATTTTGGATGCATGAGAAGTATTCCCTCTCGATACAAGGTTTAGGCTAGCAAGGTTTATTTGAAACAAACACAAGGATGAACTGGTGCAGCAAAACTCACATAAAAGACATATTGTAAACATTATAAGACTCTACACCGTCTTCCTTGTTGTTCAAAACTCAATACTAAAAATTATCTAGACCTTAGAGAGACCAAATATGCAAACCAAATTTTAGCAAGCTCTATGTATTTCTTCATTAATGGGTGCAAAGTATATGATGCAAGAGCTTAAACATGAGCACAACAATTGCCAAGTATCACATTATCCAAGACATTTTAGCAATTACTACATGTAGCATTTTCCAATTCCAACCATATAACAATTTAACGAAGAGGAAACTTCGCCATGAATATTATGAGCTAAGAACACATGTGTTCATACGAACCAGCGGAGCGTGTCTCTCTCCCACACAAGGATGAAATTATTCAGAGAACTAAGATAACAAAACAAAAATAAAAGCACACACAGACGCTCCAAGTAAAGTACATAAGATGTGACCGAATAAAAATATAGTTTCAAGAGAAGGAACCTGATACTTTGTCGATGAAGAAGGGGATGCCTTGGGCATCCCCAAGCTTAGACGCTTGAGTCTTCTTAGAATATGCAGGGGTGAACCACCGGGGCATCCCCAAGCTTAGAGCTTTCACTCGTCTTGATCATAGTATATCATACTCCTCTCTTGACCCTTGAAAACTTCCTTCACACCAAACTTCAAGCAAACTCATTAGAGGGTTAGTGCATAATAAAAATTTACATGTTCAGAGGTGACACAATCATTCTTTACACTTCTGGACATTGCATAAAGCTACTGGACATTAATGGATCAAAGAAATTCATCCAACATAGCAAAAGAGGCAATGCGAAATAAAAGGTAGATTCTGTCAAAACAGAACAGTTCGTAAAGACGAATTTTAAAATGGCACCAGACTTGCTCAAATGAAAAAACTCAAAACTAATGAAAGTTGCGTACATATCTGAGGATCACTCACGTAAATTGGCATAATTTTCTGAGTTTCCTGCAGAGAATTAGGCCCAGATTCGTGACAGCAAAGAAATCTGTCTCTGCGCAGTAATCCAAATCTAGTATGAACCTTACTATAGAGACTTTACTTGGCACAAAAACATGATAAGGAGAGGTTGCTACAGTAGTAACAACTTCCAAGGCACAAATATAAAACAAAGTACTGTAGTAAAAAAACACATGGGTTATCTCCCAAAAAGTTCTTTCTTTATAGCCATTAAGATGGGCTCAGCAGTTTTAATGATGCACTCGCAAGAAATAGGAGTTGAAGCAAAAGAGAGCATCAAGAGGCAAATTCAAAACACATTTAAGTCTAACATGCTTCCTATGCATAGGAATCTTGTAAATAAACAAGTTCATGAAGAGCAAAGTAACAAGCATAGGAAGATAAAACAAGTGTAGCTTCAAAAATTTCAGCACATAGAGAGGTGTTTTATTAACATGAAAATTTTTACAACCATATTTTCCTCTCTCATAATAACTTTCAGTAGCAACATGAGCAAACTCAACAATATAACTATCACATAAAGCATTCTTATCATGAGTCTCATGCATAAAATTATTACTCTCCACATAGGCATAATCAATTTTATTAGTTGTAGTGGGAGCAAATTCAACAAAGTAGCTATCATTATTATTCTCATCATCAAATATAGGAGGCATAGTATCATCAAAGTAAATTTTCTCCTCAATGCTTGGGGGACTAAAAATATCATGCTCATCAAAGCCAGCTTCCCCAAGCTTAGAATTTTCCATAGCATTAGCAACAATAGTGTTCAAAGCATTCATATTAATATGTTCCATGGGTTTTTAAATTTTCGCATCAAACCATCCATGTCTTAAATCAGGAAATAGAATAAGAAGCTCATTGTTGTCCATTATGCCTAACTAGTGTAAACAAGAAACCAAATGTCGCAATTGCAGAGTCTAAAGGAAATGGCTTCGAGTACTTACAACGGCGCCGGAAAGTAGCTTAGTAGCCGAGATCCGGAGTGTGAGTACCTTTTACCTTTCCTCCCCGGCAACGGCGCCAGAAAATAGCTTGATGTCTACGGGTGCTTCTATTCTTGTAGACAGTGTTGGGCCTCCAAGAGCAGAGGTTTGTAGAACAGCAGCAAGTTTTCCCTTAAGTGGATCACCCAAGGTTTATCGAACTCGGGGAGGAAGAGGTCAAAGATATCCCTCTCATGCAACCCTGCAACCACAAAGCAAGAAGTCTCTTGTGTCCCCAACACACCTAATAGGTGCACTAGTTCGGCGAAGAGATAGTGAAATACAAGTGGTATGAATGAATATGAGCAGTAGTACGGCGCCAGAATATAGCTTGCTGGCGTACAGTTGATGGTAGTAATATTGTAGGAAGTAAACAAGCAGTAGTAACGCAGCAAACAGTAAACAAGCAGTGATAGCAGTATTTAGGAACAAGGCCTAGGGATTAAACTTTCACTAGTGGACACTCTCAACATTGATCACATAACAGAATAGATAAATGCATACTCTACACTCTCTTGTTGGATGATGAACACATTGCGTAGGATTACACGAACCCTCAATGCCGGAGTTAACAAGCTCCACAATTAAATGTTCATATTTAAATAACCTTAGAGTGCATGAAAGATCGACACGACTAAACCAAGTACTAGCATAGCATGCACACTGTCACCTTCACATCATGTAGGAGGAATAGATCACATCAATACCATCATAGCGATAATTAACTTCATAATCTACAAGAGATCATAATCATATATAGCCTACGCCAAGTACTAACACGGATGCACACACTGTCACCATTACATCGTGCAGGAGGAATAGAACTACTTTAATAACATCACTAGAGTAGCATATAGATAAATTGTGATACAAAACACATTGCAATCATAAAGAGATATAAATAAGCACTTCACTATGCCATTCATAACAGTGAATAAGTATTCTGTGAAATATAGCCTAAGAGACCCACATGGTGCACACACTGTCACCTTTACACACGTGGGACAAGGAGTCTCCAGAGATCACATAAGTAAAACCCACTTGACTAGCATAATGACATCTAGATTACAAGCATCATCATATGAATCTCAATCATGTAAGGCAGCTCATGAGATTATTGTATTGAAGTACATAGGAGAGAGATGAATGATACGTCTCCAACGTATCGATAATTTCTTATGTTCCATGCTACTTTATTGATGATACCTACATGTTTTATGCACATTATATGTCATATTTATGCATTTTCTGGAACTAACCTATTAACAAGATGCCGAAGAGCCGATTGTCTGTTTTCTGCTGTTTTTGGTTTCAGAAATCCTAGTAAGGAAATATTCTCGGAATTGGACGAAACTTTCGCCCAGGGTCCTATTTTTGCACGAAGCTTCCAGAAGACCGAAGAGATAACGAAGTGGGGCCACGAGGCAGCCAGGGGACAGGGCGGCGCGGCCCAGGCCCTGGCCGCGCGGCCCTACCCCCTGGGCACCTCGTGTGCCCCCGCGTTGCCCTTCCGCCTACTTAAAGTCTCCGCCGCGAAACCCCCAGTACCGAGAGCCACGATACGGAAAACCTTCCAGAGACGCCGCCGCCGCAAATCCCATCTCGGGGGATTCAGGAGATCGCCTCCGGCACCCTGCCGGAGAGGGGATTCATCTCCCGGAGGACTCTACACCGCCATGGTCGCCTCCGGAGTGATGAGTGAGTAGTTCACCCCTGGACCATGGGTCCATAGCGATAGCTAGATGGTCGTCTTCTCCTTGTTGTGCTTCATTGTTGGATCTTGTGAGCTGCCTAACATGATCAAGATCATCTATCCGTAATACTATATGTTGTGTTTGTCGGGATCCGATGGATAGAGAGTACTATGATTATGGTGATTATCAATCTATTGTTTATGTGTTGTTTATGATCTTGCATGCTCTCCGTTATTCGTAGAGGCTCCGGCCAAGTTTGTACTCTTAACTCCAAGAGGGAGTATTTATGCTCGATAGTGGGTTCATGCCTCCATTAAATCTGGGACAGTGACAGAAAGTTCTAAGGTTGTGGATGTGCTGTTGCCACTAGGGATAAAACATTGATTCTATGTCTAAGGATGTAGTTGTCAATTACATTACGCACCATACTTAATGCAATTGTCTGTTGCTTAGCAACTTAATACTGAATGGGGTTTGGATGATAACCTGAAGGTGGAATTTTTAGGCATAGATGCAGTTGGATGGTGGTCTATGTACTTTGTCGTAATGCCCAATTAAATCTCACTATATTTATCATATCATGTATATGCATTGTTATGCCTTTATCTATTTGTCAATTGCCCGACTGTAATTTGTTCACCCAACATGCTTTTATCTTATGGGAGAGACACCTCTAGTGAACTGTGGACCCCGGTCCTATTCTTTACATAGCATACAATCTACTGCAATTGTGTTTTACTATTTTCTTGCAAACAATCATCTTCCACTCGATACGCTTAATCCTTTGTTACAGCAAGCCGGTGAGATTGACAACCTCACTTGTTTCGTTGGGACAAAGTACTTTGGTTTTGTTGTGCAGATTCCACGTTGGCGCCGGAATCCCTGTTGTTGCGCCGCATCACATTTCGCCACCATCAACCTTCAACGTGCTTCTTGGCTCCTACTTGGTTCGATTAAACCTTGGTTTCTTTCTGAGGGAAAACTTGCTACTGTGCGCATCATACCTTCCTCTTGGGGTTCCCAACGAACGTGTGAGTTACACGCCATCAAGCTCTTTTTCTGGCGCCGTTGCCGTGGAACTGAAGAAAGTTACACCACAGAGAATTGCCTCCCACGGCAACAGCTCTTTTTCTGGCGCCGTTGCCGGGGAGATCAAGACACGCTGCAAGGGGAGTCTCCACTTCTCAATCTCTTTACTTTGTTTTTGTCTTGCTTTATTTTATTTACTACTTTGTTTTCTGCACCTAAACAAAACACAAAAAAATTAGTTGCTAGTTTTACTTTATTTACTGTCTTGCTCTCCATATCAAAAACACAAAAAAATTAGTTACTCGCATTTACTTTATCTAGTCTGTTTTATTTACCGTTGCTAAAATGAATACCCCTGAAAATACTAAGTTGTGTGACTTCACAAATGCAAATAATAATGATTTCCTATGCACACCTATTGCTCCACCTGCTACTACAGCAGAATTCTTTGAAATTAATCCTGCTTTACTGAACTTGGTTATGAGAGATCAATTTTCTGGTGCTAGTTCTGATGATGCTGCTGCCCATCTCAATAATTTTGTTGAACTTTGTGAAATGCAAAAGTATAAGGATGTAGATGGTGATATTATTAAATTGAAAGTGTTTCCTTTCTCATTAAGAGGAAGAGCTAAAGATTGGTTGCTATCTTTGCCTAAGAATAGTATTGATTCATGGACTAAATGTAAGGATGCTTTTATTGGTAGATATTATCCTCCCGCTAAAATTATATCTTTGAGAAGTAGCATAATGAATTTTAAGCAATTAGATACTGAACATGTTGCTCAAGCATGGGAGAGAATGAAAACTTTGGTAAAGAATTGCCCAACCCATGGACTGACTACTTGGATGATTATTCAAACCTTCTATGCAGGACTAAATTTTTCTTCGCGGAATTTATTGGATTCAGCTGCTGGAGGTACCTTTATGTCCATCACATTGGGGGCGGCTACAAAACTTCTTGATGATATGATGATAAATTACTCTGAATGGCACACGGAAAGAGCTCCACAAGGTAAGAAGGTAAATTCTGTTGAAGAAACCTCTTCCTTGAGTGATAAGATTGATGTGATTATGTCTATGCTTGTGAATGGTAGATCTAATGTTGATCCAAATAATGTTCCTTTAGCCTCATTGGTTGCTCAAGAAGAAAATGTTGATGTGAATTTCATTAAAAATAATAATTTCAACAACAATGCTTATAGGAACAACTCGGTAATAACTATAGGCCATATCCTTCGCTAATGGTAATGGTTATGGTAATTCTTATGGTAATTCTTACAACAATAATAGGAGTGTACCCTCTGGTCTTGAAGCTATGCTTAAAGAATTTATTAGTACACAAACTGCTTTTAACAAATCTGTCGAGGAAAAGCTTGATAAAATTGATACTATTGCTTCTAGAGTTGATAAACTTGCCTCTGATGTTAATCTTTTAAAATTGAAAGTTATGCCTAATAATGATATTGATAATAAGATTACTACTACAGCAAATGCCATCCAAGTTAGAATTAATGAGAATATAAGATTAATGGCTGAATTGCGTGCTAGGTGGGATAGAGAAGAAAATGAAAAACTAGCTAAAGAGAATAATGTAGCTAAAGTTTGGACTATTACCACCACTAGTAATGCTAATTGTTCACATGTTGCTGCACCTCCTACTATCAATGGTAAAATAATTGGTGTTGGCAATGTTTCTACTTCTAGTGCAAAGCGTTCAAAATTGCCTGAAATTGCTAAAACTGCTGAAACTGCTTGTGATAAAACTGCTGAAATTTTTTCCAACCTTGGGAACAATGATCCCATTGCTGTAGCTCATAATGATTTAGATTTTGATGATTGCCACATCTCTGAAGTTATAAAGTTCTTGCAAAAACTTGCTAAAAGTCCTAATGCTAGTGCTATAAATTTAGCCTTTACAAAACATATTACAAATGCTCTCATAAAAGCTAGAGAAGAGAAACTAAAACTTGAAACTTCTATTCCCTAGAAAGTTAGAAGATGGTTGGGAGCCCATCATTAAAATGAAATTCAATGACTTTGAATGTAATGCTTTATGTGATCTTGGTGCAAGTATTTCTGTTATGCCTAAAAAGATTTATGATATGCTTGACTTGCCACCATTGAAGAATTGTTATTTGGATGTTAATCTTGCCAATAATGTTAAAAAGAAACCTTTGGGGAGGATTGATAATGTGCACATTACGGTTAACAATAACCTTGTCCCCGTTGATTTTGTTGTCTTGGATATCGAATGCAATGCATCTTGTCCTATTGTGTTGGGAAGACCTTTTCTTCGAACCGTTGGTGCTGTTATTGATATGAGGGAAGGTAATATTAAATATCAATTTCCTCTCAAGAAAGGTATGGAACACTTCCCTAGAAAGAGAATGAAGTTGCCTTTTGATTCTATTATTAGAACAAGTTATGATGTTGATGCTTCTACTCTCGATAATACTTGATTTGCACTTTCTGCGCCTAGCTGAAAGGCGTTAAAGAAAAGCGCTTATGGGAGACAACCCATGTTTTTACTACAGAAATTTTTTGTTTTGTTGAGTCTTGGAAGTTGTTTACTACTGTAGCAACCTCTCCTTATCATGTTTTTGTGCCAAGTAAAGTTTCTATGTCAAAGTTGATGTTATATTTGGGATCGCTGCGCAGAAACAGCATTGCTGTCTGTCACGAATCTGGGCACAGTTCTCTGTGGAAAATTCGAAAAAATCCGCCAATTTACGAGCGTGATCCACAGATATGTACGCAACTTTCATTAGTTTTGTGTTTTTCCATTTGAGCAAGTCTGGTGCCAGCTTTAAATTCGTCTTTACGGACTGTTCTGTTTTTGACAGATTCTGCCTTTTATTTCGCATTGCCTCTTTTGCTATGTTGGATTTATTTCTTTGATCCATTAATGTCCAGTAGCATTATGCAATGTCCAGAAGTGAAAATAATGATTGTGTCACCTCTGAATGTATGAATTATTAATTGTGCACTAACCCTCTAATGAGTTTGCTTGAAGTTTGGTGTGAAGGAAGTTTTCAAGGGTCAAGAGAGGAGAATGATATACTATGATCAAGAGGAGTGAAAGCTCTAAGCTTGGGGATGCCCCCGTGGTTCACCCCTGCATATTTTAAGAAGACTCAAGCGTCTAAGCTTGGGGATGCCCAAGGCATCCCCTTCTTTATCGACAACATCATCAGGTTCCTCCCCTGAAACTATATTTTTATTCAATCACATCTTGTGTTCTTTACTTGGAGCGTCGGTTTGTTTTTGTTTTTGTTTTTGTTTGAATAAAATGGATCCTAGCATTCACTTTGTGGGAGAGAGACACGCTCCGATGTTGCATATGGACACATGTGTCCTTAGGCTTTACTCATAATGTTCATGGCGAAGTTTCTTCTTCGTTAAATTGTTATATGGTTGGAATTGGAAAATGCTACATATAGTAATTATAAAATGTCTTGGATAATGTGATACTTGGCAATTGTTGTGCTCATGTTTAAGCTCTTGCATCATATGCTTTGCACCCATTAATGAAGAAATACATAGAGCTTGCTAAAATTTGATTTGCATATTTGGTCTCTCTAAGGTCTAGATAATATCTAGTATTGAGTTTTGAACAACAAGGAAGACGGTGTAGAGTCTTATAATGTTTACAATATGTCTTTTATGTGAGTTTTGCTGCACCGGTTCATCCTTGAGTTTGCTTCAAATAACCTTGCTAGCCTAAACCTTGTATCGAGAGGGAATACTTCTCATGCATCCAAAATCCTTGAGCCAACTACTATGCCATTTGTGTCCACCATACCTACCTACTACATGGTATTTCTCCGCCATTCCAAAGTAAATTGCTTGAGTGCTACCTTTAAAATTCCATCATTCACCTTTGCAATATATAGCTCATGGGACAAAATAGCCTTAAAAACTATCGTAGTATTTAATATGTACTTATGCACTTTATCTTTTATTAAGTTGCTTGTTGTGCGATAACCATGCTTCTGGGGAACGCCATCAACTATTGTTGAATATCATGTGAGTTGCTATGCATGTCCGTCTTGTCTGAAGGATCTATCATTTTAGTGGTTGGAGCATGCAAAATTGTTAGAGAAGAACATTGGGCCGCTAACTAAAGCCATGAATCATGGTGGAAGTTTCAGTTTGGACATATATCCTCAATATCATATGAGAATAATAATCATTGCTACATGCTTATGCATTTAAGAGGAGTCCATTATCTGTTGTCCATGTTGTCCCGGTATGGATGTCTAAGTTGAGAATAATCAAAAGCGAGAAATCCAAAATGCGAGCATTCTCCTTAGACCTTTGTACGAGGCGGCATGGAGGTACCCCTTTGTGACACTTGGTTGAAACATGGCATGCAAAGATCCGGTAGTCCAAGCTAAGTAGGACGAGGTGCGGGCACTATTAGTATACTATGCATGAGGCTTGCAACTTGTAAGATATAATTTACATAACTCATATGCTTTATTACTACCGTTGACAAAATTGTTTCATGTTTTCAAAATAAAAGCTCTAGCACAAATACAGCAATCGATGCTTTCCTCTTTGAAGGACCATTCTTTTACTTTTATTGTTGAGTCAGTTTACCTATCTCTTTCCACCTTAAGAAGCAAACACTTGTGTGACCTGTGCATTGATTCCTACATACTTGCATATTGCACTTGTTATATTACTTTATGTTGACAATATCCATGAGATATACATGTTATAAGTTGAAAGCAACTGCTGAAACTTCATCTTCCTTTGTGTTGCTTCAACACCTTTACTTTGATTTATTGCTTTATGAGTTAACTCTTATGCAAGACTTATTGATGCTTGTCTTGAAGTACTATTCATGAAAAGTCTTTGCTATATGATTCACTTGTTTACTCATGTCATTACCTTTGTTTTGATCGCTGCATTCATTACATATGTTTACAAATAGTATGATCAAGATTATGATGGCATGTCACTTCGAAATTATCTTTGTTATCGTTTTACCCGCTCGGGACGAGCGGAACTAAGCTTGGGGATGCTGATACGTCTCCAACGTATCGATAATTTCTTATGTTCCATGCTACTTTATTGATGATACCTACATGTTTTATGCACATTATATGTCATATTTATGCATTTTCCGGAACTAACCTATTAACAAGATGCCGAAGAGCCGATTCTTGTTTTCTCGCTGTTTTTGGTTTCAGAAATCCTAGTAAGGAAATATTCTCGGAATTGGACGAAACTTTCGCCCGGGGTCCTATTTTGCACGAAGCTTCCGGAAGACCGAAGAGATAACGAAGTGGGGCCACGAGGCAGCCGGGGGACAGGGCGGCGCGGCCCGAGCCCCGGCCGCGCGGCCCTACCCCCGGGCACCTCGTGTGGCCCCCGCGTTGCCCTTCCGCCTACTTAAAGTCTCCGTCGCGAAACCCCCGATACCGAGAGCCACGATACGGAAAACCTTCCGGAGACGCCGCCGCCGCGAATCCCATCTCGGGGGATTCTGGAGATCGCCTCCGGCACCCTGCCGGAGAGGGGATTCATCTCCCGGAGGACTCTACACCGCCATGGTTGCCTCCGGAGTGATGAGTGAGTAGTTCACCCCTGGACCATGGGTCCATAGCAGTAGCTAGATGGTCGTCTTCTCCTTGTTGTGCTTCATTGTTGGATCTTGTGAGCTGCCTAACATGATCAAGATCATCTATCTGTAATACTATATGTTGTGTTTGTCGGGATCCGATGGATAGAGAGTACTATGATTATGGTGATTATCAATCTATTGTTTATGTGTTGTTTATGATCTTGCATGCTCTCCGTTATTAGTAGAGGCTCGGCCAAGTTTGTACTCTTAACTCCAAGAGGGAGTATTTATGCTCGATAGTGGGTTCATGCCTCCATTAAATGCGGGACGAGTGACGGAAAGTTCTAAGGTTGTGGATGTGCTTGTTGCCACTAGGGATAAAACATTGATTCTATGTCTAAGGATGTAGTTGTCAATTACATTACGCACCATACTTAATGCAATTGTCTGTTGCTTAGCAACTTAATACCGAATGGGGTTCGGATGATAACTCGAAGGTGGACTTTTTAGGCATAGATGCGGTTGGATGGCGGTCTATGTACTTTGTCGTAATGCCCAATTAAATCTCACTATATTTATCATATCATGTATATGCATTGTTATGCCTTTCTCTATTTGTCAATTGCCCGACTGTAATTTGTTCACCCAACATGCTTTTATCTTATGGGAGAGACACCTCTAGTGAACTGTGGACCCCGGTCCTATTCTTTACATAGCATACAATCTATCGCAATTGTGTTTTACTATTTTCTTGCAAACAATCATCTTCCACTCGATACGCTTAATCCTTTGTTACAGCAAGCCGGTGAGATTGACAACCTCACTCGTTTCGTTGGGACAAAGTACTTTGGTTTTGTTGTGCAGATTCCACGTTGGCGCCGGAATCCCCGTTGTTGCGCCGCATCACATTTCGCCACCATCAACCTTCAACGTGCTTCTTGGCTCCTACTGGTTCGATTAAACCTTGGTTTCTTTCTGAGGGAAAACTTGCTACTGTGCGCATCATACCTTCCTCTTGGGGTTCCCAACGAACGTGTGAGTTACACGCCATCAATGAACCACATAGCTACCGGTACAGCCCCGAGCCTCAATGGAGAACTACTCCCTCCTCATGGGAGCAGCAGCGGTGATGAAGATGGCGGTGGAGATGGCAGCGGTGTCGATGGAGAAGCCTTCCGGGGGCACTTCCCCGTCCCGGCGGCGTGCCGGAACAGAGACTCCTGTCCCCCATATCTTGGCTTCGCGATGGCGGCGGCTCTGGAAGGTTTCGCGTACCGTGGCTTATTCGTATCGAGGTTTTAGGTCAGGGACCTTTAAATAGGCGAAGAGGCGGAGTCGGAGGGCTGACGGGGCGACGACACAATAGGGTGGCGCGGGCCCAGCCCTGGCCGCGCCACCACCATGTGTGGGCCCCCTGTGGCCCCTCTCTGACGGTTCTCGGGTGTTCTGGATGCTTCCGGGCAAAATAGGAACCTGGGCGTTGATTTCGTCCAATTCCGAGAATATTTCGTTACTAGGATTTCTGAAACCAAAAACAGCAGAAAACGAGAACCGGCCCTTCGGCATCTCGTCAATAGGTTAGTTCCGGAAAACGCATAAATATGACATATAATGTGTATAAAACATGTAGGTATCATCAATAAAGTAGCATGGAACATAAGAAATTATCGATACGTCGGAGACGTATCAAGGTGCGCGGAAAGTGGTCGTTGATACCGCACGCTGATCACCTCTTCCTCAGTCAAATACCGTCTGTCATCATGCAGGGGCCGGTCGCGTGGATCGGCCTCCTTCTTATCCTTGCCACGAGAGTGACTACTCTCTGGCTTATCATCGCCATGGCGATCTGCGAGCCCTGCCATATTGATACCAAACGAGAACCCTGGCTCGCGTCCTATGTACTGGCTGAGATCGACCATGTTGACTTTCGGAAACGGCTGCGTGTCAACTCTCATGGCAAACTGACCGAAGAGCAATCGGCCTTGTTCTATCGCCATCTGAATCTGTCCGCGCAGGACTTTGCAGTCGTTGGTGGTATGGGTGAACGTGTGATGCCATTTGCAGTATGGCTTGCCGTTCATCTCTTGTGGCGTGGGGATTTTGTGGCCTTCGGGTAACTTCAGCTGTTTCTCCTTCAGCAGCAGATCGAAAATTTGCTCAGTCTTGCTCAAATCGAAGTCGAACCCCTTCATAGGCCCTGGTTGCTTCACCCACTTGCAGGACACGGGTTTTGCCCCCCGAGTCCACTCAGCTACAGCGACCTCCTGATCTCCTGCAGAGTCTTCATCTTCGTCCGTCTCGATCAGGGCGACGCACTTGTACTTGTCCTGGTACAATTCTGGATGGCGTTGTTCATATGCTGTCAACTTCTGAACCATGTGCGCCAGTGAATTGTACTCTGCCTGGAAGGTCACATCTTTGAGCGGCGCTGATAATCCTGCTACTGCCAGCTCGACTGCTTCCTTCTCAGTTAAGCGAACCGAATAACATCGGTTCCTGACGGTCCTGAACCTCTCGATGTACTCAGATACCGTTTCTCCTCGTTTCTGCCGAACTTGAGTCAGATCGGCAAGGCTAGCTTCCATGGTTTCTGAAGGGTATTGTTCATGGAATTGCTCTTCCAGCTGCTTCCACGTCCGAACCGAGTTTGGTAGCAACGAGGTGTACCACCCAAAGGCTGGACCCGTGAGAGACTGCGAGAAGAACCTCACACGTAGCTCGTCTGAAGCTGAGACCATGCCCAACTGTGCCAAGTATCGGCTCACGTGCTCGATCGAGCTGGTTCCTTCGATCCACCGAATTTTGTGAAGTCAGGGAGCCGATACTTAGGTGGCAGCGGGATCAGGTCGTAGTCGTTGGGATACGGCTTGGAATAGCCGATCATCCTCTTCTTCGGCAGTATGCCGAACTTGTCTCTCATGATGGCGGTGATCTCATCCACCGTAGGAGCTGCAGAAGTTGATCGTTCATAACTTGTACTGGTGGCATATTTAGTTAGCCACGCTCGTTTCTCAGCATCCGCTCCAGAACCGCTTCTCGCTCCAGCGACTCCTCCTGTCGTGGCAGTCCTTCCTGCTGTGACCTGGGTCATCCAGTCGTTGCAGTCCGGCACGTATGTGCACACGTATCCATGTGGAATTTCCTTGGGCGGCTCATACAGGAATTGGTAGTCGCCTGGATTACCTCCAACCTTGTAGACGACGTACGCCGGTGAACCTTGTTGCTGTGGAGCTGCAAACGTGTGTTGCAGTGTGATACGTCTCCAACGTATCGATAATTTCTTATGTTCCATGCTACTTTATTGATGATACCTACATGTTTTATGCACATTATATGTCGTATTTACGCATTTTCTGGAACTAACCTATTAACAAGATGCCGAAGAGCCAGCTTGTTGTTTTCTCGCTGTTTTTGGTTTCAGAAATCCTAGTAAGGAAATATTCTCGGAATTGGACGAAATCAACGCCCGTGGTCCTATTTTTGCACGAAGCTTCCAGAAGACCGAAGGGATAACGAAGTGGGGCGACGAGGCGCCGCCACCATAGGGCCGCGCGGCCAGAGGGGGGCCCGCGCCGCCCTATGGTGTGGCCCCCTCGTCAGCCCTCTTGACCTGCCCTTCCGCCTACAAATAGCCTCTGTCGCAAAAACCCCAGTACCGAGAGCCACGATACGGAAAACCTTCCAGAGACGCCGCCGCCGCGAATCCCATCTCGGGGGATTCAGGAGATCGCCTCCGGCACCCTGCCGGAGAGGGGATTCATCTCCCGGAGGACTCTACACCGCCATGGTCGCCTCCGGAGTGATGAGTGAGTAGTTCACCCCTGGACTATGGGTCCATAGCAGTAGCTAGATGGTCGTCTTCTCCTAATTGTGCTTCATTGTTGGATCTTGTGAGCTGCCTAACATGATCAAGATCATCTATCCGTAATTCTATATGTTGTGTTTGTCGGGATCCGATGGATAGAGAATACTATGTTATGGTGATTATCAATCTATTGTTTATGTGTTGTTTATGATCTTGCATGCTCTCCGTTATTAGTAGAGGCTCTGGCCAAGTTTTTGCTCTTAACTCCAAGAGGGAGTATTTATGCTCGATAGTGGGTTCATGCCTTCATTGACACCCGGGACGATGACGATGAAAGTTCTAAGGTTGTGATGTGTCTGTTGCCACTAGGGATAAAACATTGATTCTATGTCTAAGGATGTAGTTGTCGATTACATTACGCACCATACTTAATGCAATTGTCTGTTGCTTTGCAACTTAATACTGAATGGGGTTCGGATGATATCCTGAAGGTGGACTTTTTAGGCATAGATGCAGTTGGATGGCGGTCTATGTACTTTGTGAAAGGATCGTATGCCGCACCTAGAGGGGGGGGGGGTGAATAGGTGCTAACCAATTTTTAGTTCTTTTTCAATTTAGGTTTGACACAAAGGTAAATTCTCTAGATATGCAACTAAGTGAATTTACCTATATGGCAAGGTTATCAACTAAGCACGATATAGCTACGCAATATATAGGAGATAGAGTGGGATAGAGGTAACCGAGAGTGTAGCACGCGTTGACACGGAGATGATTCCCGTAGTTCCCTTCCTTTGCAAGAAGGTACGTCTACGTTTGGAGGAGTGTGGTTGCTACGCAAGCCAAACCAACAGCCACGAAGGCTTCACTCAGATCTCCTGTGAGCAACGCCACGAAGGCCTAGCCCACTTCCACTAAGGGATTTCCTCGAGGCGGAAACCGGGCCTTTACAAGGTTCTTGGGGCACACATCCACAACTGAATTGGAGGCTCCCAAATCTGTAACAACACAACAAATCAACAACAACACATCAACACAAATCAACTAGGGAACCGAATAGGTCCCTCAAACAAGTGAGGGGGAAATGAAGAACGCTTCGGTGAGGATGTAGATCGATGGCTTCTCCTTCAAATCCCCAAAGATCAAGAGCTTTGGTTGGGGGAGGAAGGAGATCTTGCAAATCTTGTGTTTCTTGAGGTGGCTCTAATGGTGGTGAAGCTTGGCAGATTTCTTGTGCAATGATTGAGCAAGCTGTCCCGTTGGAGAAGAGAGCTATTTATATGATTGGAGCTCTCAGATCTGACCGTTTGGACCATTTCTCGTAACACCGGAAGTTCCGGCCAGGAGGGCCGGAAGTTCCGGCCGGCACCGGAAGTACCGGCTAGAAGAGCCGGAACTTCCGCCAGGAACAGTCTTCGTCAGGCAACCTGTCAGAAAACGGTGAGGGCGGAACTAGGGCGGAACTTCCGCCAAGTTCCGAAATAACGCGAAAACCTTACTGGAACATACTGAGCCACAATCGCAGACTTTCGGAACTTGTTCGGAAGTTGGGCGGAAGTTCCGCTGACCGGAACTTCCGGCCAGCTTCACCGGAACTTCCGGCCAGAGAGTAAAAGCTGTAAACAGAACTATGTTGAAGGCCTTCTGCAGGAAGCAACAGGGCGGAACTTCCGGCTGTTGGCGCCGGAACTTCCGCCAGAACCAAAAAACCTTCATAGCTTCAGAATTACCACGCCATTTTTCCGATCGACAATGTTTACCGAAAACTTGTACCTGTCTACATCAACACACATGAATGTATACCTAGTGTTGACACCAAACAAACAAAATCCAAAAGGGCGGGAAATGTTCTTTCACTTTGTCGTAATGCCCGGATTAAATCTCACTATATTTATCATATCATGTATATGCATTGTTATGCCCTTCTCTATTTGTCAATTGCCCGACTGTAATTTGTTCACCCAACATGCTTTTATCTTATGGGAGAGACACCTCTAGTGAACTGTGGACCCCGGTCCTATTCTTTACATCGCATACAATCTGCTGCAATACTTGTTTTACTGTTTTCTTGCAAACAATCATCTTCCACACAATACGGTTAATCCTTTGTTACAGCAAGCCGGTGAGATTGACAACCTCACTGTTTCGTTGGGGCAAAGTACTTTGGTTGTGTTGTGCAGGTTCCACGTTGGCGCCGGAATCCTCGTTGTTGCGCCGCATCACATTTCGCCACCATCAACCTTCAACGTGCTTCTTGGCTCCTCCTGGTTCGATTAAACCTTGGTTTCTTTCTCGAGGGAAAACTTGCTACTGTGCGCATCATACCTTCCTCTTGGGGTTCCCAACGAACGTGTGAGTTACACGCCATCAAGCTATTTTTCTGGCGCCGTTGCCGGGGAGATCAAGACACGCTGCAAGGGGAGTCTCCACTTCTCAATCTCTTTACTTTGTTTTTGTCTTGCTTTATTTTATTTACTACTTTGTTTGCTGCACCTAAACAAAACACACAAAAAATTAGTTGCTAGTTTTACTTTATTTACTGTCTTGCTCTCTATATCAAAAACACAAAAAAATTAGTTACTTGTCTTTACTTTATTTGCCTAGTTTACTTTATTGCTACTAAAATGAGTAATCCTGAAGTTGAAGTTCGTTCTTTTAAGCAACAAGGTGGAGAAAGTTTTAAAGATGCTTGGTACAGAATTAGTAATGCTCATCATAGGTGCATTAAAAAACACTCCACTACTATCCTTCTTAGGAACTTTTATGTTGGTTTATCTAGTTGGAATAGGTATGTTCTTGACACTCTTTCGGGAGGTAATTTCCTAGGTACTCCCTCTTTACAAGCTAGTTGCATCATTGAGAGTCTTGTCGGAATACCACCTGTTAATGAAGTTAAAATTGAAATCTCTCTTGAGGATGTTATGAAAAAATTGGAAACCATAGAGAAAAATTTTCCAAGTATTGAAACTAAATTGGAAATGTTATTGGAAAAAACTGATGAACTTGATAAATCCTTAGGAGGAATTGATGAAAGAATTAGTGTCCTAGGAACTTGTGTTGTCCATGATAATCAAACCAATAGGATTGATGAACTTGAAAAAGCTATGGGAACCTTGGGTTCAACCTTTTCTTCTCTCAAGTATAATGAGAAAGCTTATGTGGGTAAAGAGCAAAAATTCATGTATGCCTCTAAAGTGCCTAAACAAAAGAATTATTATAGGCCTAAAATTGCTAAAACCCCTAGCACCACCATAGAAAATTTAGATAATGGAGCAACTAAAGTACCCTCTGCAACAAGTTGTGTTTGCATGAAAAATAATGATGTTGATGCTTCTACTCTTGATGTTACTTGATTTGCACTTTCTGCGCCTAGCTGAAAGGCGTTAAAGAAAAGCGCTTATGGGAGACAACCCATGTTTTTACTACAGTACTTTGTTTTATATTTGAGTCTTGGAAGTTGTTTACTACTGTAGCAACCTCTCCTTATCATGTTTTTGTGCCAAGTAAAGTTTCTATGTTATAGTTGATGTTATATTTGGGATCGCTGCGCAGAAACAGCATTGCTGTCTGTCACGAATCTGGGCACAAGTCTCTGTAGAAAATTCGGAAAAATCTGCCAATTTACGAGCGTGATCCTCAGATATGTACGCAACTTTCATTAGTTTTGAGTTTTTCCATTTGAGCAAGTCTGGTGCCACTTTAAAATTCGTCTTTACGAACTGTTCGTTTTTGACAGATTCTGCCTTTTATTTCGCATTGCCTCTTTTGCTATGTTGGATGAATTTCTTTGATCCATTAATGTCCAGTAGCTTTATGCAATGTCCAGAAGTGAAAAGAATGATTGTGTCACCTCTGAATGTGTGAATTATTAATTGTGCACTAACCCTCTAATGAGTTTGCTTGAAGTTTGGTGTAAAGGAAGTTTTCAAGGGTCAAGAGAGGAGTATGATATACTATGATCAAGAGGAGTGAAAGCTCTAAGCTTGGGGATGCCCCCGTGGTTCATCCCTGCATATTTTAAGAATACTCAAGCGTCTAAGCTTGGGGATGCCCAAGGCATTCCCTTCTTCATCGACAACATCATCAGGTTCCTCCCCTGAAACTATATTTTTATTCAGTCACATCTTGTGTTCTTTACTTGGAGCGTCGGTTTGTTTTTGTTTTTGTTTTTGTTTTTGTTTGAATAAAATGGATCCTAGCATTCACTTTGTGGGAGAGAGACACGCTCCGCTGTTGCATATGGACAAATATGTCCTTAGGCTTTACTCATAATGTTCATGGCGAAGTTTCTTCTTCGTTAAATTGTTATATGGTTGGAATTGGAAAATGCTACATGTAGTAATTCTAAAATGTCTTGGATAATGTGGTACTTGGCAATTGTTGTTCTCATGTTTAAGCTCTTGCATCATATGCTTTGCACCTATTAATGAAGAAATACATAGAGCTTGCTAAAATTTGATTTTCATATATGGTCTCTCTAAGGTCTAGATAATATCTAGTATTGAGTTTTGAACAACAAGGAAGACGGTGTAGAGTCTTATAATGTTTACAATATGTCTTTTATGTGAGTTTTGCTGCACCGGTTCATCCTTGAGTTTGCTTCAAATAACCTTGCTAGCCTAAACCTTGTATCGAGAGGGAATACTTCTCATGCATCCAAAATCCTTGAGCCAACCACTATGCCATTTGTGTCCACCATACCTACCTACTACATGGTATTTCTCCGCCATTCCAAAGTAAATTGCTTGAGTGCTACCTTTAAAATTCCATCATTTACCTTTGCAATATATAGCTCATGGGACAAAATAGCCTTAAAAACTATTGTGGTATTGAATATGTACTTATGCACTTTATCTCTTATTAAGTTGCTTGTTGTGCGATAACCATGCTTCTGGGGAACGCCATCAATTACTCTTTATTGAATATCATGTGAGTTGCTATGCATGTCCGTCTTGTCTGAAGGATCTACCACCTTAATGATTGGAGCATGCAAATTGTTAGAGAAGAACATTGGGCCGCTAACTAAAGCCATGAATCATGGTTGAAGTTTCAGTTTTGGACATATATCCTCAATCTCATATGAGAATAATAATTGTTGCTACATGCTTATGCATTAAAGAGGAGTCCATTATCTGTTGTCCATGTTGTCCCGGTATGGATGTCTAAGTTGAAAATAATCAAAAGCGAGAAATCCAAAATGCGAGCTTTCTCCTTAGACCTTTGTACAGGCGGCATGGAGGTACCCCTTTGTGACACTTGGTTGAAACATGGCATTGTGATGATCCGGTAGTCCAAGCTAAGTAGGACAAGGTGTGGGCACTATTAGTACACTATGCATGAGGCTTGCAACTTGTAAGATATAATTTACAAAACTCATATGCTTTATTACTACCGTTGACAAAATTGTTTCATGTTTTCAAAATAAAAGCTCTAGCACAAATACAACAATCGATGCTTTCCTCGTTGAAGGACCATTCTTTTACTTTTATTGTTGAGTCAGTTTACCTATCTCCCTCCACCTTAAGAAGCAAACACTTGTGTGAACTGTGCATTGATTCCTACATACTTGCATATTGCACTTGTTATATTACTTTATGTTGACAATATCCATGAGATATACATGTTATAAGTTGAAAGCAACCGCTGAAACTTAATCTTCCTTTGTGTTGCTTCAATACCTTTACTTTGATTTATTGCTTTATGAGTTAACTCTTATGCAAGACTTATTTATGCTTGTCTTGAAGTACTATTCATGAAAAGTCTTTGCTTTATGATTTAGTTGTTTACTCATGTCATTACCATTGTTTTGATCGCTGCATTCATTACATATGTTTACAAATAGTATGATCAAGATTATGATGGCATGTCACTTCAGAAATTATCTTTGTTATCGTTTTACCCGCTCGGGACGAGCGGAACTAAGCTTGGGGATGCTGATACGTCTCCAACGTATCGATAATTTCTTATGTTCCATGCTACTTTATTGATGATACCTACATGTTTTATGCACATTATATGTCGTATTTACGCATTTTCCGGAACTAACCTATTAACAAGATGCCGAAGAGCCAGTTGCTGTTTTCTGCTGTTTTTGGTTTCAGAAATCCTAGTAAGGAAATATTCTCGGAATTGGACGAAATCAACGCCCAGGGTCCTATTTTTGCACGAAGCTTCCAGAAAACCTAAGGGATAACGAAGTGGGGCGACGAGGCGCCGCCACCATAGGGCCGCGCGGCCAGAGGGGGGCCCGCGCCGCCCTATGGTGTGGGCCCCTCGTCAGCCCTCTTGACCTGCCCTTCCCCCTACAAATAGCCTCCGTCGTGAAAACCCCAGTACCGAGAGCCACGATACGGAAAACCTTCTAGAGACGCCGCCGCCGCGAATCCCATCTCGGGGGATTCAGGAGATCGCCTTCGGCACCCTGCCGGAGAGGGGATTCATCTCCCGGAGGACTCTACACCGCCATGGTCGCCTCCGGAATGATGAGTGAGTAGTTCACCCCTGGACTATGGGTCCATAGCAGTAGCTAGATGGTCGTCTTCTCCTAATTGTGCTTCATTGTTGGATCTTGTGAGCTGCCTAACATGATCAAGATCATCTATCTGTAATTCTATATGTTGTGTTTGTCGGGATCCGATGGATAGAGAATACTATGTTATGGTGATTATCAATCTATTGTTTATGTGTTGTTTATGATCTTGCATGCTCTCCGTTATTAGTAGAGGCTCGGCCAAGTTTTTGCTCTTAACTCCAAGAGGGAGTATTTATGCTCGATAGTGGGTTCATGCCTTCATTGACACCCGGGACAGTGACAGAAAGTTCTAAGGTTGTGATGTGCTGTTGCCACTAGGGATAAAACATTGATTCTATGTCTAAGGATGTAGTTGTCGATTACATTACGCACCATACTTAATGCAATTGTCTGTTGCTTTGCAACTTAATACGGAATGGGGTTCGGATGATAACCTGAAGGTGGACTTTTTAGGCATAGATGCAGTTGGATGGCGGTCTATGTACTTTGTCGTAATGCCCGGATTAAATCTCACTATATTTATCATATCATGTATATGCATTGTTATGCCCTTCTCTATTTGTCAATTGCCCGACTGTAATTTGTTCACCCAACATGCTTTTATCTTATGGGAGAGACACCTCTAGTGAACTCGTGGACCCCGGTCCTATTCTTTACATCGCATACAATCTGCTGCAATACTTGTTTTACTCGTTTTCTTGCAAACAATCATCTTCCACACAATACGGTTAATCCTTTGTTACGAGCAAGCCGGTGAGATTGACAACCTCACTGTTTCGTTGGGGCAAAGTACTTTGGTTGTGTTGTGCAGGTTCCACGTTGGCGCCGGAATCCCTGTTGTTGCGCCGCATCACATTTTGCCACCATCAACCTTCAACGTGCTTCTTGGCTCCTCCTGGTTCGATTAAACCTTGGTTTTATTCTGAGGGAAAACTTGCTACTGTGCGCATCATACATTCCTCTTGGGGTTCCCAACGAACGTGTGAGTTACACGCCATCACATTGGTGGCCTTGTGTAGAGCGGTACCTCCCCTTGGTGAGTTCCTAGAGCAGGACCTGACGGAGAGTACTTGTGCTTCGTGACCTCTTGTACCACATTGAGCGCGACACGCTCCAGAGTATTCACTAGGCTCTCAGCATGCCGATGAAGAGAGTGAGCAACGGCATAATTGACTTCCTGTCGCATGGCTCTGGTACGTTCGTCCGAAGGGAGAGATAGATCTAGTCCATCTAGCGCGCCTTCGGGTTGGAACCCTTTGAACTTGATCCCGTGCGAACGGGTTTTCTCGAAAGCGCCGATGAGATCGGCTTCCAGGATGGCCTTGAGTTCATCATATCTCTTCTTATGCTCAGGAGGCAGATCCTCATACTTGACTGTAATCCTTTGATTAGAATGTGTTACCCTCCAAAACCCACCGACGGGCAATGGCTGAGCAACACGAAGAGCCGGGAAGCTCCCAGGGCCGCTTAGTGGACCCTGGCACCTCGCGTCGTCCCGCAAATCTTCTAGCCACGTCCTGGCGGTTGCTAGGGCGTGCCACCCGACCTAGACCCGATCGGGAAGGTGTTATAGTGCTTCGATTGTTCCTGCATGGTAGACACGTAAACATTAAATACGAGCCCTATCGGCTCTCGGGTTTCCTCGTGGATCGGCTCGGGGAGCCGATCGCCCCATGTTTCACGTTGGATTTACAATGGCATGGGGATCCTGCTTGATCGGGACAAAGCTAAAACGATCCACGACAGTTTAGGGTTTTCACCGCATAACCGGAACGTCCTACGTGTGATCGGGCCTAGCAGCTACGGAAGATGATGCAAACCACCCCTACGAGAGGCCTAAAAACCAACATAACGTCGATTCCCGGAACATCCCTCGCAGGGACGGTGAACAACATCTAACGCACTACCGGATCCTCCGACCCCAGCGTAAGACCTAACTATGCAAATATTAAACTAATCCCTGCGGAGCAAGGAGCAACTATAACGGATCGGATCTACTAAGTAACGAACAAGCAAGATGCTGCCCTTACGTCTGGATAGACGTAAGGGCAGCTAGGTGTCGAGGGACGGCATCGCCACGCAGATATGCACGTGAAAGCATCAATGCAAGCCCCTAAACACCTAAGGATAAATAGTACTGCTCGCCATCAACAAGGCTTCAACACGAGCAGTACAAGGTTGACGAATAAACGTATACTGCCTAGATCGCTAGATGCGATCTAGGCAGCATGGTGCTTACACGGGAGAAACCCTCGAAGAAAGGGGTGGCGATGCGCCTGATTTGTGTTGGTTGAACGATGATTGTCCTCCTTTTCCGATAACCCTAGATACATATTTATAGTCCAAGGGACTTTCTAATTGAGGCGTGCACCTAACCGTGCACGGGCCGGACTCTAACTGTTAATTATAAACACGATACGATCTAATAATATTACAGATACACGGGCGGTTTAGCCCAAACTCTTAGCGCAAGTCCGCTTTGAAGATGCTCCCCATGTACGTCCTTCAAGCCCATCTTCACTTACGGCCCAACTCCTGATTTGGCCAAAATCGGGTGGTAACACATGCCCCCCTGGTTTTAATAATGATAATTGCAAAACCATCTGTCTCCTTCGAAGGGTCATGTCGTGGCAGAACCGTCGCAGTTTTCTTCATGATGACGTCTTGCCTTCTCAACTTCTCTGCACGACTTGACGGTTCTGGCACCACGTCCTCGGAAACTGCTTAAGCATTAAATTGTTATATCCCCTTTTTATTTGGCCACTTCCTGTAGTTCCCTTCTTCGTCCTCCTCGCACTAGCACTTCCAAAAGCCCTCCTCGGCCAATATGTCTTCTTCCTCCTCCTCATCGAGTCTTTCCGCGCAGTCCTCCCCCTTCCACGAGCCGACGCCGGAGTGGAACCCGGAGGAAGCCCATGCGGCCAACATCCGCCGCGCCATCGAGGCCGGGGAAGAACCAAGCCACGACTTCTCCATCTGGTCAGATGACGACCAATCTCTGACCGATGGGGAAAGCGTCCTCCGCAGCCTCGCCAATGGGGCAGCAGAGAGCGACGAAGACGACCATCCCTGGGAGGGAGTAACCTCCTCCGAGGAGGTGGAGGAGGAGGAGGACGATAGCTCCTCCGACGAGCCGCCGGCCAAGCGCCACTGCCCCTGGCCCGGCAATCTCAGCGACTTCGACAGCGATGACGACGACGCTGATGAAGAAGACGAGGACAACGAAGGTCCTGCCGGCGGCCGCTATAGCAGTGATGACGAGCCGGCCGGGAGTAGCGCCGATGGCAGCGACGATGATGAGGGCAGCAGCGGCCCCTAGATAGGGTAGAGCTAGGAGTAGTAGACGGGCAATGTATCCCCTAGGAACTTCCTTTTGAGATCAATCGGCTCCTTCTATGTAAAAAATCTGGTTATCAATGAAGAATTTCCCCAACTTGATTTTGCCGATTTCTTGGCCGAGTGATTTAACCGATTTTCCCTCAACCAATGCTTAATAAGCCGATGTCAACGCATCAGTCCTACGTAATCCATCCTTCCATTCCTCAACTGATGACTCTGAGACCTGGTAATCTTCAAGAATTCATCATCTGTTGAAGAAAGTTGCGGCGCAGGATCCGCCGATGATATCCCAATCGGCTTCTACCACAGAATATCCGCCAGACCATCTGCCCCCCGAGCCTTAGTCAAGGCGAGATTAGTGGTGAGGATGCGCAGGTCGAACAAAGGGCTTTGTAGGTAATTTGAGGCAGGCAATGTGCAAAGCCAGCTAAACTTGCCCCCATTGATTACCTTCCCACCGCTGAAAGCCGATGTTGTAGATGAATCACTAACAGCTCAACTGATGCTCCTGGCAGTACTACCGCATTCGTATCTTGAACATGCCGCTGGTAGCTCTGGCGTAATTGTACTAGCGTCGACGTCTAAGCATCGGCTATAGCTGAGATCCTTCGTACTTCCTCGATTTTTACCGGCCGACTAATTCTGAATCGGCTCACCTGGGTACATTTCCTGTACATGCCCCCCGAGCTTCTTTCGCTCAAGTCTTGCGCCTTGCTGATCAGATTGGCTCGCCGTCTCTGGCAGACTAATGCAGCTCCTGGTGAGGATGTTTCCTGATGCTCTTCCCCACTCTGGTCACAGTAACGCCGACCAAGTCACCATCCTAGCCAAACCTTAAGCAAAGAATGTCATAGCCGATTGCTTCATCATCGACGATCCTTCTAGTCTTAGAAAAGACATGCCCCTTCGTCGGGCTCACCCTTAACCCGAACTGCATGCTTGTGCTGCTACTGTGGTTGGTCAGGGCCGCGATCTTCCACTTGCCGGCAAATATCAGCAGCTTGAATGAGAAAAGGGGCCGTCTTGGACGCCCAAACTGATGCTTCTGCTGGTGCTGCCGAGCTTGAAGTCTTGCAGAAGGAGTTGGAAGTCCTTGAAGGGAGGGCCTAAATCGCCAAGCAATTCCAATGAGGGGTTCCTCCAGTAGATGTTACTGCTCTATTGGGCTTGCTTGTAGCAGTTGTATCCCTTGAGTCGATGGCCGTGCATCGGCTTTGAATCCTTAAGTCGATGTCTACGCATCGGCTGTGCTCAAAAATTTCTGTATTTTCGATTTTTTGCGGCCGATTTGTTTATGTATCGGCCCCCCTCTTTGAGCTGTTCTGCTGGGCGTTTGGCATGCATTCTCAGCTTCGTATCCTCGTGTCTTATCCATCTATGTGCCCCCCGAGCCGATTCTGTCAAGTCATTGATGGTATCGGCTCTTCAGGCATCTGTTGGATCAATGCTGAACACAGACAAAGGGATGTTGAGGATAATTTTGGCCGATTGCGGGAATCGGCCTCCTTTTCCGTTGCAATGCTTTGGCGATGGTTTGCAACTTCTTGGATTTCAACTGTAGCTGCGTGGCATGCTGGAGATAAGATCCTTTGCTTTTCATTTTTTGAGGGCCGATCTCAGGGATCGGCCTTGCCACGTACGTCCAATGTCTTGGACCTGCTACTCCGTCCGGATCACGGATACCATGTTTGTACCAGCCGATGTCTCTGCATCGGCATCAGCCGATGCCTGTGCATTGGCTTTCGGTTGTTTTGGGCGCCATACTTTCTTTGGCGGGCGCGCCTTCGTCTCCAACGTTTGGTGAATTTTTACGGCCAGATCAGGCCGTGCTCTTCTCAATGTGTACAGGTACTGTGCCTCGGCTTCTTCCAGGTTTCGCAGCCGCTGCACTCTACGCTTCTGAGAATGGCTGAGTCCATCAGGGCACCACCTTGGCTGGTGATACCTATCTTCTTCTCCATCTGACTCCTCGAAGTCTTCTTCTTGAGAGGACTCAACTCATTTGTTATGTGGTGGGAGAGGTCCTAGACGCTCGAACACTGAAACTTCGTTTGTCCTTCTCCTTCGCTGCTTGCACTCTGGGCAGTTCTCGATTGTTGGCAATCGGCTCATTCCTGAGTCCCGGGAATGTTTGAAGAAGGGACAGTTCCAGTGCTTATCCACGTTGTCTTGCTCCCTTGACCTCCCTCTAGCATGACGTTCGTACCTGTCGTTGTTCCTGTCATGCTGACGATACCTCCTGTTTTCCGCATCAGACCGACGATATTTTTCATCGTCTTCGTCGTAGCGTTGACGTCGGTCATACTGCTGTTCATATTTGTTGAGGAGATGCACGGAGAGTGGGCGCTGATACCGTATGCTTCTCACCTCCTCCTCGGTTAGGTACCGTCTATCATCATCTTGGGGCCGGTCGCGTGGAACGGCCTCCTCTTTATCCTTGCCACGAGAGTGGCTGCTCTCGGCTTTATCTTTGCCATGGCGGATCACAAACCCTGCCATATTGACATCAAAAGAGAACCCAGGTTACCTTATGGAGTGGCTCAGGTCTACCATATTGACGTCCGGAAACGGACGCATGTCTACCTTCATGGCAAACTGTCCGAAAGTTAATCGGCCTGATTCTATCGCCATCTGAATTTGTGCGCGCAACACTTTGCAGTCGTTGGTGGCGTGCGTGAACGTATGATGCCATTTGCAGTATGGCCTTTTGTTCATCTCCTGTGCCATAGGGATCTTGTGGCCTTCAGGGAGCTTCAACTGCTTCTCTTTTAGTAGCAGATCGAAGATCTGTTCAGTTTTGCTCACATCGAAGTCCAACCCTCTTGGAGGCCCTGGCGGGTTCACCCATTTGCAGGACACAGTGACCGGCGTCCGAGTCCACTCGGCTACCACAACTTCCCGATCTTCCGCAGAATCTTCATCCTCATCAGCATTGACCGGGGTTATCGCGCGCTTGAACTTGTCCTGGTACAGTTCTGGATGGCGCTGTTCATATAAGGTCAGCCTACTGACCAGGTGCGTCAACGAGTTGTACTCTACTTGGAACGTCAGATCTTTGAATGACGCTGCAAGGCCTGCCACGGCCAGCTCGACTGCTTCTTTCTCAGTTACATGAACCGAATAGCATCGGTTTTTGACAGTTCTGAAACGCTGAATGTACTCAGCCACTGTCTCTCCTCGTCTCTGCCGAACTTGTGCTAGTTCGGCAATACCAGCTTCCGTAGCTTCTGAATGATATTGGGTGTGAAATTGTTCCTCCAACTGCTTCCATGATCGTACTGAGTTCGGCTGCAGCGAGGTGTACCATCCAAAAGCTGGACCGGTGAGGGATTGCGAGAAGCACCTCACCCGTAGCTGATCCGATGCCGAAGCCATGCCCAGCTGGGCCAAGTATCGGCTCACGTGTTCAATGGAGCTAGACCCTTCTGACCCACTGAATTTGTTGAAGTCCGGAAGCCGGTACTTGGGTGGTAGTGGGATCAGGTCGAACTCATTGGGGTACGGCTTGGAATAGCCGATTATCTTCTTCTTCGGCAAGATGCCGAACTGATCTCTCAGGACTGCGCTGATCTGATCTGCGGTGGAGGTGGTGGCAGCTGAGCTTTCCTGGACTGGTGCAGTGGTATACTTGGCTAGCCACGCCTGTTTCTCAGCTTCCGCTCCCAAACTCCCCGCTGCTGCAGTCGTTCCTCCTGCCGGAACAATGGCTCCTGCTCCGGCACTCCCTCCTGCTGGAGCCTGGATCGCCTGTGTCCAGTTGTTGCAATCCGGCACAAACGTGCACACGTACCCGTGTGGGATCTCCTTGGGCAGCTCATATAAGAACTGGTAGTCGCCCGGATCACCTCCAACCTTGTAGACAACGTATGCCGGTGAACCTTGTTGCTGTGGAGCTGCCATAGCGTACGGCAATGGTGGCCTGGTGTGGAGTTGCACCTCTCCTTGGTGAGTCCCTAGAGCAGGTCCTGAAGGGGAGTACCGACGCTCCATGATTTCTTGGACCACCCGGAACGCAACGCGCTCCAAAGAATTCACCAGGCTCTCAAAATTCCGATGCAGTGAATGGGCCACCACGTAGTTGATTTCCTGTCGCAGGGCTCTGGTACGTTCATCTGAAGGGAGAGACAGATCTACCCCGTCAAGGACGCCTTCTGGCGTGAATCCTTTGAACCTGATACCGTGCGAACGGGTCTTCTCAAAGGAGCCGATGAGTTCGGCTTCAACGATGGCCTTCAGCTCATCGTACTTCTTGTTATGATCAGGAGGAAGATCCTCGTATGTGATCTGTTCCTCCGCCATCTCGGATGCCGATGTTGACGTGGATGTTGCAGAAGAGTGTCCCACCGGGCGTGCCAGAATGTGTTACCCTCCAAAACCCACCGATGGGCAATGGCTGAGCAACACGAAGAGCCGGGAAGCTCCCAGGGCCGCTTAGTGGACCCTGGCACCTCGCGTCGTCCCGCAAATCTTCTAGCCACGTCCTGGCGGTTGCTAGGGCGTGCCACCTGACCTAGACCCGATCGGGAAGGTGTTAGAGTGCTTCGATTGTTCCCGCATGGTAGACACGTAAACATTAAATACGAGCCCTATCGGCTCTCGGGTTTCCTCGTGGATCGGCTCGAGGAGCCGATCGCCCCATGTTTCACGTTGGATTTACAATGGCATGGGGATCCCGCTTGATCAGGACAAAGCTAAAACGATCCACGACAGCTTTAGGGTTTTCACCGCATAACCGGAACGTCCTACGTGTGATCGGGCCTAGCAGCTACGGAAGATGATGCAAACCACCCCTACGAGAGGCCTAAAAACTAACATAACGTCGATTCCCGGAACATCCCTCGCAGGGACGGTGAACAACATCTAACGCACTACCGGATCCTCCGACCCCAGCGTAAGGCCTAACTATGCAGATATTAAACTAATCCCTGCGGAGCAAGGAGCAACTATAACGGATCAGATCTACTAAGTAACGAACAAGCAAGATGCTGCCCTTACGTCTGGATAGACGTAAGGGCAGCTAGGTGTCGAGGGACGGCATCGCCACGCAGATATGCACGTGAAAGCATCAATGCAAGCCCCTAAACACCTAAGGATAAATAGTACTGCTCGCCATCAACAAGGCTTCAGCACGAGCAGTACAAGGTTGACGAATAAACGTATACTGCCTAGATCGCTAGATGCGATCTAGGCAGCATGGTGCTTACACGGGAGAAACCTTCGAAGAAAGGGGTGGGGATGCGCCTGATTTGTGTTGGTTGAACGATGATGTGTTACCACCCGATTTTGGCCAAATCAGGAGATGGGCCGTAAGTGAAGATGGGCTTGAAGGACGTACACGTGGAGCATCTTCGAAACGGCCTTGCGCTGAGAGTTTGGGCTAAGTTGCCCATGTATCTGTAAAATAGTAGATCGTGTCGTGTTTAGAATTAAGAGATAGAGTCTGGCCCGTGCACGGTTAGGTGCACGCCACAATTAGAAAGTCCCTTGGACTATAAATATGTATCTAGGGTTATCGGAAAAGGAGGACAATCATCGTTCAACCAACACAAATCAGGCGCATCGCCACCCCTTTCTTCGAGGGTTTCTCCCGGGTAAGCACCATGCTGCCTAGATCGCATCTAGCGATCTAGGCGATATACGTTTATTTGTCAACCTTGTACTGCTCGTGCTGAAGCCTTGTTGATGGCGAGCAGTACTATTTATCCTTAGGTGTTTAGGGGCTTGCATTGATGCTTTCACGTGCATATCTGCGTGGCGATGCCGTCCCTCGACACCTAGCTGCCTTACGTCTATCCAGACGTAAGGGCAGCATCTTGCTTGTTCGCTACTTAGTAGATCCGATCCATTATAGTTGCTCCTTGCTCCGCAGGGATTAGTTTAATATCTGCATAGTTAGGCCTTACGCTGGGGTCGGAGGATCCGGTAGTGCGTTAGATGTTGTTCACCGTCCCTGCGAGGGATGTTCCGGGAATCGACGTTATGTTGGTTTTTAGGCCTCTCGTAGGGGTGGTTTGCATCATCTTCTGTAGCTGCTAGGCCCGATCACACGTAGGACGTTCCGGTTATGCGGTGAAAACCCTAAACTGTCGTGGATCGTTTTAGCTTTGTCCTGATCAAGCAGGATCCTCATGCCATTGTAAATCCAATGTGAAACATGGGGCGATCGGCTCCTTGAGCCGATCCACAGGGAAACCTGAGAGCCGATAGGGCTCGTATTTAATGTTTACGTGTCTACCATGCAGGAACAATCGAAGCACTCTAACACCTTCCCGATCGGGTCTAGGTCAGGTGGCACGCCCTAGCAACCGCCAGGACGTGGCTAGAAGATTTGCGGGACGACGCGAGGTGCCAGGGTCCACTAAGCGGCCCTGGGAGCTTCCCGGCTCTTCGTGTTGCTCAGCCATTGCCCGTCGGTGGGTTTTGGAGTGTAACAGAGGTGCAGATGACGACATGGTTGTTGCGGAAGATTGTCCCGATGTCCCACCGGGCGTGCCAGAATGTGTTGCCTGCCAAAGCCCACCGGCGAGCAGTGGTTAAGCAACACGAAGAGCCGGGAGGCTTCCAAGGCGGCAGCGGGCCCTGGTCCCTCGACGTCGTCCCGCAAATGCTCCGGCACACGAGCTGGCGGGTGCAAGGGCGTGCCACCGGACCTATACCTGGCCAGGAAGGTGTGGATTGCTTCGATTAGTTCCCTGCATGGCAGACACGTAAACATTAAATACGAGCCCTATCGGCTCTCAGGTTGCCCTGTGGATCGGCTCAAAGAGCCGATCGCCCCATGGTTCACGTTGGATTTTCAATGACACGGGGATCCTGCTTGATCACAACAAAGCTAAACCAATCTACGACAGTTTAGGGTTTTCACCGTATGATCGGAACATCCTACGCGTAGTTGAGCCTAATAGACACGAAAGATAATGGAAAACTAACCCTAAAAGAGGCCTAAAAACCAACATGACGTTAATTCCCGGAACATCCCTGATACGTCTCCAACGTATCGATAATTTCTTATGTTCCATGCCACTTTATTGATGATACCTACATGTTTTATGCACATTATATGTCATATTTATGCATTTTCTGGAACTAAGCTATTAACAAGATGCCGAAGAGCCGATTCTTTGTTTTCTGCTGTTTTTGGTTTCAGAAATCCTAGTAAGGAAATATTCTCGGAATTGGACGAAATCTTCGCCCGGGGTCCTATTTTTGCACGGAGCTTCCGGAAGACCGAAGAGGGAAGGAAGTGGGGCCACGAGGTGGCCACACCATAGGGCGGCGCGGCCCGGGCCCCGGTCGCGCCGGCCTGTGGTGTGGGCCCCTCGCGCCGCCTCTTGACCTACCCTTTCGCCTACTTAAAGCCCCCGTCGTGAAACCCCCGATACCGAGAGCCACGATACGGAAAACCTTCCGGATACGCCGCCGCCGCGAATCCCCTCTCGGGGGATTCGGGAGATCGCCTCCGGCACCCTGCCGGAGAGGGGATTCATCTCCCGGAGGACTCTTCATCGCCATGATCGCCTCCGGAGTGATGAGTGAGTAGTTCACCCCTGGACCATGGGTCCATAGCAGTAGCTAGATGGTCGTCTTCTCCTTGTTGTGCTTCATTGTTGGATCTTGTGAGCTGCCTAACATGATCAAGATCATCTATACGTAATACTATATGTTGTGTTTGTCGGGATCCGATGGATAGAGAATACTATGTTATGGTGATTATCAATCTATTGTTTATGTGTTGTTTATGATCTTGCATGCTCTCCGTTATTAGTAGAGGCTCTGGCCAAGTTTTTGCTCTTAACTCCAAGAGGGGGTATTTATGCTCGATAGTGGGTTCATGCCTGCATTGACACCGGGACGAGTGACGAAAGTTCTAAGGTTGTGTTGTGCTTGTTGCCACTAGGGATAAAACATTGATGCTATGTCTAAGGATGTAGTTGTCGATTACATTACGCACCATACTTAATGCAATTGTCTGTTGCTTAGCAACTTAATACTGAATGGGGTTCGGATGATAACTCTGAAGGTGGACTTTTTAGGCATAGATGCGGTTGGATGGCGGTCTATGTACTTTGTCGTAATGCCCAATTAAATCTCACTATATTTATCATATCATGTACATGCATTGTTATGCCCTTCTCTATTTGTCAATTGCCCGACTGTAATTTGTTCACCCAACATGCTTTTATCTTATGGGAGAGACACCTCTAGTGAACTGTGGACCCCGGTCCTATTCTTTACATAGCATACAATCTACTGCAATTGTGTTTTACTATTTTCTTGCAAACAATCATTTTCCACTCGATACGCTTAATCCTTTGTTACAGCAAGCCGGTGAGATTGACAACCTCACTTGTTTCGTTGGGGCAAAGTACTTTGGTTGTGTTGTGCGGGTTCCACGTTGGCGCCGGAATCCCCGGTGTTGCGCCGCATCACATTTCGCCACCATCAACCTTCAACGTGCTTCTTGGCTCCTACTGGTTCGATTAAACCTTGGTTTCTTTACGAGGGAAAACTTGCCACTGTGCGCATCATACCTTCCTCTTGGGGTTCCCAACGGACGTGTACATTTACGCGCATCAAGCACTCGTTTTACGGCGCCGTTGCCGGGGAGATCAAGACACGCTGCAAGGGGAGTCTCCACTTCTCAATCTCTTTACTTTGTTTTTGTCTTGCTTTATTTTATTTACTACTTTGTTTGCTGCACCTAAACAAAACACAAAAAAATTAGTTGCTAGTTTTACTTTATTTACTTGTCTTGCTCTCTATATCAAAAACACAAAAAAATTAGTTACTCGCATTTACTTTATCTAGTTTGTTTTATTTACCGTTGCTAAAATGAATACCCCTGAAAATACTAAGTTGTGTGACTTCACAAATGCAAATAATAATGATTTCCTATGCACACCTATTGCTCCACCTGCTACTACGAATTCTTTGAAATTAAACCTGCTTTACTTGAATTTGGTTATGAGAGATCAATTTTCTGGTGTTAGTTCCGATGATGCTGCTGCCCATCTCAATAATTTTGTTGAACTTTGTGAAATGCAAAAGTATAAGGATGTAGATGGTGATATTATTAAATTGAAAGTGTTTCCTTTCTCATTAAGAGGAAGAGCTAAAGATTGGTTGCTATCTTTGCCTAAGAATAGTATTGATTCATGGACTAAATGCAAGGATGCTTTTATTGGTAGATATTATCCTCCCGCTAAAATTATATCTTTGAGAAGTAGCATAATGAATTTTAAGCAATTAGATACTGAACATGTTGCTCAAGCATAGGAGAGAATGAAAACTTTGGTAAAGAATTGCCCAACCCATGGACTGACTACTTGGATGATCATCCAAACCTTCTATGCGGGACTAAATTTTTCTTCGCGGAATTTATTGGATTCAGCTGCTGGAGGTACCTTTATGTCCATCACATTGGGGGCGGCTACAAAACTTCTTGATGATATGATGATAAATTACTCCGAATGGCACACGGAAAGAGCTCCACAAGGTAAGAAGGTAAATTCTGTTGAAGAAACCTCTTCCTTGAGTGATAAGATTGATGTGATTATGTCTATGCTTGTGAATGGTAGATCTAATGTTGATCCAAATAATGTTCCTTTAGCTTCATTGGTTGCTCAAGAAGAAAATGTTGATGTGAATTTCATTAAAAATAATAATTTCAACAATAATGCTTATAGGAACAACTCTGGTAATAACTATAGGCCATATCCTTCTGCTAATGGTAATGGTTATGGTAATTCTTATGGGAATTCTTACAATAATAATAGGAGTGTACCCTCTGGTCTTGAAGCTATGCTTAAAGAATTTATTAGTACACAAACTGCTTTTAACAAATCTGTTGAGGAAAAGCTTGATAAAATTGATACTATTGCTTCTAGAGTTGATAGACTTGCCTCTGATGTTAATCTTTTAAATTTGAAAGTTATGCCTAATAATGATATTGATAATAAGATTACTACTACAGCAAATGCCATCCAAGTTAGAATTAATGAGAATATAAGATTAATGGCTGAATTGCGTGCTAGGTGGGATAGAGAAGAAAATGAAAAACTAGCTAAAGAGAATAATGTAGCTAAAGTTTGGACTATTACCACCACTAGTAATGCTAATTCTTCACATGTTGCTGCACCTCCTACTATCAATGGTAAAATAATTGGTGTTGGCAATGTTTCTACTCCTAGTGCAAAGCGTACAAAACTGCACTGAAATTGCTAAAACTGCTGAAACCGCTTGTGATAAAGCTGCTGAAATTTTTTCCAACCTTGGGAACAATGATCCCATTGCTGTAGCTCATAATGATTTAGATTTTGATGATTGCCACATCTCTGAAGTTATAAAGTTCTTACAAAAACTTGCTAAAAGTCCTAATGCTAGTGCTATAAATCTAGCCTTTACAAAACATATTACGAATGCTCTCATAAAAGCTAGAGAAGAGAAACTAAAACTTGAAACTTCTATTCCTAGAAAGTTAGAAGATGGTTGGGAGCCCATCATTAAAATGAAATTCAATGACTTTGAATGTAATGCTCTATGTGATCTTGGTGCAAGTATTTACGTTATGCCTAAAAAGATTTATGATATGCTTGACTTGCCACCATTGAAGAATTGTTATTTGGATGTTAATCTTGCCGATAATGTTAAAAAGAAACCTTTGGGGAGGATTGATAATGTGCACATTACGGTTAACAATAACCTTGTCCCCGTTGATTTTGTTGTTTTGGATATCGAATGCAATGCATCTTGTCCTATTGTGTTGGGAAGACCTTTTCTTCGAACCGTTGGTGCTATTATTGATATGAGGGAAGGTAATATTAAATATCAATTTCCTCTCAAGAAAGGTATGGAACACTTCCCTAGAAAGAGAATGAAGTTGCCTTTTGATTCTATTATTAGAACAAGTTATGATGTTGATGCTTCTACTCTCGATGTTATTTGATTTGCACTTTCTGCGCCTAGCTGAAAGGCGTTAAAGAAAAGCGCTTATGGGAGACAACCCATGTTTTTACTACAACAATTTTTTGTTTTGTTGAGTCTTGGAAGTTGTTTACTACTGTAGCAACCTCTCCTTATCATGTTTTTGTGCCAAGTAAAGTTTCTATGTCAAAGTTGATGTTATATTTGGGATCGCTGCGCAGAAACAGCATTGCTGTCTGTCACGAATCTGGGCACAGGCTTCTGTAGAAAATTCGAAAAAATCTGCCAATTTACGAGCGTGATCCTCAGATATGTACTCAACTTTCATTAGTTTTGAGTTTTTCCATTTGAGCAAGTCTGGTGCCATTTTAAAATTCGTCTTTACGGACTGTTCTGTTTTTGACAGATTCTGCCTTTTATTTCGCATTGCCTCTTTTGCTATATTGGATTCATTTCTTTGATCCATTAATGTCCAGTAGCTTTATGCAATGTCCAGAAGTGAAAATAATGATTGTGTCACCTCTGAATGTGTGAATTATTAATTGTGCACTAACCCTCTAATGAGTTTGCTTGAAGTTTGGTGTGAAGGAAGTTTTCAAGGGTCAAGAGAGGAGTATGATATACTATGATCAAGAGGAGTGAAAGCTCTAAGCTTGGGGATGCCCCGTGGCTCACCCCTGCATATTTTAAGAAGACTCAAGCGTCTAAGCTTGGGGATGCCCAAGGCATCCCCTTCTTCATCGACAACATCATCGGGTTCCTCCCCTGAAACTATATTTTTATTCAATCACATCTTGTGTTCTTTACTTGGAGCGTCGGTTTGTTTTTGTTTTTGTTTTGTTTGAATAAAATGGATCCTAGCATTCACTTTGTGGGAGAGAGACACGCTCCGCTGTTGCATATGGACAAATATGTCCTTAGGCTTTACTCATAATGTTCAAGGCGAAGTTTCTTCTTCGTTAAATTGTTATATGGTTGGAATTGGAAAATGCTACATGTAGTAGTTCTAAAATGTCTTGGATAATGTGATACTTGGCAATTGTTGTGCTCATGTTTAAGCTCTTGCATCATATGCTTTGCACCCATTAATGAAGAAATACATAGAGCTTGCTAAAATTTGATTTGCATATTTGTTCTCTCTAAGGTCTAGATAATATCTAGTATTGAGTTTTGAACAACAAGGAAGACGGTGTAGAGTCTTATAATGTTTACAATATGTCTTTTATGTGAGTTTTGCTGCACCGGTTCATCCTTGAGTTTGCTTCAAATAACCTTGCTAGCCTAAACCTTGTATCGAGAGGGAATACTTCTCATGCATCCAAAATCCTTGAGCCAACTACTATGCCATTTGTGTCCACCATACCTACCTACTACATGGTATTTCTCCGCCATTCCAAAGTAAATTGCTTGAGTGCTACCTTTAAAATTCCATCATTTACCTTTGCAATATATAGCTCATGGGACAAAATAGCCTTAAAAACTATCGTAGTATTGAATATGTACTTATGCACTTTATATTTTATTAAGTTGCTTGTTGTGCGATAACCATGCTTCGGGGAACGCCATCAACTATTGTTGAATATCATGTGAGTTGCTATGCATGTCCGTCTTGTCTGAAGGATCTATCATTTTAGTGATTGGAGCATGCAAAATTGTTAGAGAAGAACATTGGGCCGCTAACTAAAGCCATGAATCATGGTGGAAGTTTCAGTTTTGGACATATATCCTCAATCTCATATGAGAATAATAATTGTTGCTACATGCTTATGCATTTAAGAGGAGTCCATTATCTGTTGTCCATGTTGTCCCGGTATGGATGTCTAAGTTGAGAATAATCAAAAGCGAGAAATCCAAAATGCGAGCATTCTCCTTAGACCTTTGTACGAGCGGCATGGAGGTACCCCTTTGTGACACTTGGTTGAAACATGGCATGCAAAGATCCGGTAGTCCAAGTTAAGTAGGACGAGGTGCGGGCACTATTAGTACACTATGCATGAGGCTTGCAACTTGTAAGATATAATTTACATAACTCATATGCTTTATTACTACCGTTGACAAAATTGTTTCATGTTTTCAAAATAAAAGCTCTAGCACAAATACAGCAATCGATGCTTTCCTCTTTGAAGGACCTTTCTTTTACTTTTATTGTTGAGTCGGTTTACCTATCTCCCTCCACCTTAAGAAGCAAACACTTGTGTGAGCTGTGCATTGATTCCTACATACTTGCATATTGCACTTGTTATATTACTCTATGTTGACAAATATCCATGAGATATACATGTTATAAGTTGAAAGCAACCGCTGAAACTTAATCTTCCTTTGTGTTGCTTCAACACCTTTACTTTGATTTATTGCTTTATGAGTTAACTCTTATGCAAGACTTATTGATGCTTGTCTTGAAGTACTATTCATGAAAAGTCTTTGCTTTATGATTCACTTGTTTACTCATGTCATTACCATTGTTTTGATCGCTGCATTCATTACATATGTTTACAAATAGTATGATCAAGATTATGATGGCATGTCACTTCAGAAATTATCTTTGTTATCGTTTTACTCGCTCGGGACGAGCGAGAACTAAGCTTGGGGATGCTGATACGTCTCCAACGTATCGATAATTTCTTATGTTCCATGCCACTTTATTGATGATACCTACATGTTTTATGCACATTATATGTCATATTTATGCATTTTACGGAACTAACCAATTAACAAGATGCCGAAGAGCCGATTCTTTGTTTTACTGCTGTTTTTGGTTTCAGAAATCCTAGTAAGGAAACATTCTCGGAATTGGACGAAATCTTCGCCCGGGGTCCTATTTTTGCACGGAGCTTCCGGAAGACCGAAGAGGGAAGGAAGTGGGGCCACGAGGTGGCCACACCATAGGGCGGCGCGGCCCGGGCCCCGGCCGCGCCGGCCTGTGGTGTGGGCCCCTCGCGCCGCCTCTTGACCTACCCTTTCGCCTACTTAAAGCCCCCGTCGCGAAACCCCCGATACCGAGAGCCACGATACGGAAAACCTTCCGGAGACGCCGCCGCCGTGAATCCCATCTCGGGGGATTCGGGAGATCGCCTCCGGCACCCTGCCGGAGAGGGGATTCATCTCCCGGAGGACTCTTCATCGCCATGATCGCCTCCGGAGTGATGAGTGAGTAGTTCACCCCTGGACCATGGGTCCATAGCAGTAGCTAGATGGTCGTCTTCTCCTTGTTGTGCTTCATTGTTGGATCTTGTGAGCTGCCTAACATGATCAAGATCATCTATCCGTAATACTATATGTTGTGTTTGTCGGGATCCGATGGATAGAGAATACTATGTTATGGTGATTATCAATCTATTGTTTATGTGTTGTTTATGATCTTGCATGCTCTCCGTTATTAGTAGAGGCTCGGCCAAGTTTTTGCTCTTAACTCCAAGAGGGGGTATTTATGCTCGATAGTGGGTTCATGCCTGCATTGACACCGGGACGAGTGACGAAAGTTCTAAGGTTGTGTTGTGCTTGTTGCCACTAGGGATAAAACATTGATGCTATGTCTAAGGATGTAGTTGTCGATTACATTACGCACCATACTTAATGCAATTGTCTGTTGCTTAGCAACTTAATGCTGAATGGGGTTCGGATGATAACCTCGAAGGTGGACTTTTTAGGCATAGATGCGGTTGGATGGCGGTCTATGTACTTTGTCGTAATGCCCAATTAAATCTCACTATATTTATCATATCATGTACATGCATTGTTATGCCCTTCTCTATTTGTCAATTGCCCGACTGTAATTTGTTCACCCAACATGCTTTTATCTTATGGGAGAGACACCTCTAGTGAACTGTGGACCCCGGTCCTATTCTTTACATAGCATACAATCTACTGCAATTATGTTTTACTATTTTCTTGCAAACAATCATTTTCCACTCGATACGCTTAATCCTTTGTTACAGCAAGCCGGTGAGATTGACAACCTCACTGTTTCGTTGGGGCAAAGTACTTTGGTTGTGTTGTGCAGGTTCCACGTTGGCGCCGGAATCCCTGGTGTTGCGCCGCATCACATTTCGCCACCATCAACCTTCAACGTGCTTCTTGGCTCCTACTGGTTCGATTAAACCTTGGTTTCTTTCTGAGGGAAAACTTGCCACTGTGCGCATCATACCTTCATCTTGGGGTTCCCAACGGACGTGTACATTTACGCGCATCAATCCCTCCTAGGGCTAACAAACCATACCTAACGCACTACCGGATCGTTCAACCCGTTTGCAGGGCCTAACCATACGGATATTAAACTAATCCTTGAAGAACAAGGAGCAACTATAACAGATCGGATCTACTAAGTAAAGAACAAGCAAAATGCTGCCCTTACACCTGGATAGGTGTAAGGGCAGCTAGATATTGAGGGACGGCACAGCTAAGCAGATATGCGCAAGAAAAGCATATATGCAAGCCCCAAAACATCTACAATAAATAGTGCTACTCGCCATCAACAACGCTTCAGTACGAGCAACACAAGGTAAACGAATAAACGTTGTGCTGCCTAGATCGCAAGATGCGATCTAGGCAGCATGGTGCTTACCCGGGAGAAACCCTCGAAAGAAGGGGTGGCGATGCGCCTGATTTGTGTTTGTTGTGAACGTGATTGTCCTCTTTTTTCGATAACCCTATATACATATTTATAGTCCAAGGGACTTTCTAATTTGGTCGTGCACCTAACCGTGCACGAGTTAAACTCTATCTTTTAATCTAAACTACAATGCGATCTACTATATTACAGATACATAGGCAATTAAGCCCAAACTCTTCGTGCAAGGCCGCTTCAAAGATGCTCCACGTGTATATTCTTCAAGCCCATCTTCACTTACGGCCCATCTCCTGATTTGGCCAAAATCTGGTGATAACAATTAGTTATATCTCCGTCAAATGAATTGGGTGCACGTAAGTGACATAGGCATCCCCAATGGGCCTGCCAAAGATGCTACCCGGGGTTTATTCAAAGCCCAAGACTCGAAGAATAAGAAGACTTGGAAGCCCATTTAATGTTAAGGAAAGATAGTTTGTATTAGGAAAGATAGAGATTTGTAATCTTACGGGCTGGGTACGAAACCCTCTCGAACTCTGTAACTTGTGTATAACGAAACCCTCGGCTCCGCCTCCTATATAAGGGGGAGTCGAGGGACAAAGAAAGGGATCGAATCTACTGTCAACATAACCCTAGTTTTCATAATCGTCGAGTACTTTTCACCTGAACCTTCGAGATCTACTTGCCCTCTACTTCTAGCAAAACCCCTAGTCTACAATCTGTAGGCATTGACAAGTTAATCCTTTGTCAATTGGCGCCGTCTGTGGGAATTAGAGGTTGCAAGGAGCTGATCTCGATGGCACGTTCAAGATCGTCGACTTCGTCGATGGCAAGCAATGCGATGGATCGAGGTAACAAGGGAAAAACTGATCTAGTCAATTTTATTCCTCACCCGCCCTCCCGTATGGATGCATGTGCCTATCTGGAGGAGCCCATCATCATGACGTTCGTAGAATTCCGATTTGGCGTCAACAAGGAAGGATCCTACCGTCTCGAAGTTCCGATCTCGTCGGAATTTTCAGCGGTCGATTCTAGCTTTTCGTCGAGTAACGAAGAGTTTTCGTCGCCACGCTTCGACAACAAGGCAAGCGGAAAGCTCGCTAAGATCTTCAGCAACACATCCTTCGAGTCGTCTGCGGACTCCTTTATAAGCAGCGACTACGACAGCGTCGACAGCTTCAACTTCATCGACAAATCTGCTGCCATCGGAAAGGTTTTCACCACTCTTTATGATGGTGTCACCAATCCTGACAAAAATCAATACGCAAAATATCATCAGATCTATGCGATAGAAGAGGCAGGCCGATCAGAACCAGAAACGTCAGAGGCTTTCGATGATTTGGGAAATCCTTACATCGATCCCGCTGATCTCAGAAAAGGCCTAGGCACTAAATACGTCGGGTCCTCACCCCGAGAAAGAGTACAGCTCCCGCAAGCAGCATGGGATAGGGCTGCAAGAGCCATGGATGGTTCAGAACCTATGACCACCACTGCTACTGTTGTGGGTATACTTCATGGGTGTACCATCGACAGTGCCTAGATCCGGCAAGCCCGGGTGGCCCATAGACGGTGATGGTGGCATGAGGCCCATCGGGCGGCCCAGTTGCTGTTGATCATGAGGATGAAGTCCGGCCCAGGATCAGATAGCCGGATCCGTACCGACCTTTGGAGGAACCCGGATCCATGGAGGCCCATGAGGAACCCGGATCCAGTACGACGTATAGGGAAGGCGGATCCTTGACATACACGGCAAGATATTGTAACGTAGACTAGGCAATCTGTAATCCGGCTAGGACTCTCCATGTAAACCCTAGATCCGTGCGCCTTTATAAGCCGGATCCCGGGAGCCCTAGAGGCACAACCACAACCATTGTAACAACGCGCAAGCGCCCGGATAATTCCAGACAAGCAGCAGTAGGCCCTGTCATCGTGCAGGTGTTCCGAAGCTGGGTAACTCGCGTACCACCGTCCCGTGTGCATTCCGCCCTATGGCCCCTACTTCTTTTCCCCCTCGTGAGGATCCCTCCTCCGAGGAATCGTCGATTAGGCAACGATCTGAGTCGCAGGAGCTTCCTAAGGAAGGTTCCGCCTTAGATCAGGAAAAATCAAAACCCACCCAATCCGCCCCTGAGCAGGAAAAATCGGTGGAAGACCAATGCAGATCCGCCTGGGTCTCCCAGGTGTTAGAGAAGCAAAGGTGTCACTTCGTGCACTTCTTGGCCCATACCGCAGGAGATGCCCTCCACCAGGACGAGGCGGATCCTTTGCAGGTTGAGGCACCCGGAAACAACGTAGCTCCGGATCTGCCAGAAGCAGTCGGAGACAGCGACGCTCCGGGACAAGAGGAAGCCGGAAACCCTGAGGAATCTATCCTCGGAAACTTGAGCCCAAATTCCGATGATGCCTCCTCAATAGGCACAGAAGAATACAATCGCTTGACGAAGGAGCTCGCAATCGGGGAAGAAGATGACGGCGCTTCATCCATGAATACAGAGGAATTCAATCGCAAGCTCGAGGAACTCGGAGGCGGGGAGCAAGCTGAAGTGGAATCCGCCCAGCCGATGCAGGTTCTAGCAACCGTGGCACCACTGGATCAGCCGGAAACGGAAGACGAAGCCTCCAACTCCGACCCAGGACCATCCAACGTAAGGCCCCCGTTAGATCGGGCACGACCGCGAAACGATGTCCTGTCACCAGAAGAGATGGTCGAGCAAGCACGCATGGATTTAGTCGCAAAGTCCGATATCCTCAACAAGCCAATAACTCCCGAGGAAGCTGCAGATCCGGAGGCCTTAGAAGCCAAAAGACAGGAGATGCTGGCGACAGCTCAGAAGTTCGCCAGGACCGCAGCCGCCATGGCAGAAGAAAGAACCATAGCGGCAAACTTCGTGGACCACTTTCAGAAGAAGGATCGCTAGGTTGATGAATCTCTCGAAAAGGTCAGGCAACTCGAGAAGCACTGGGAGGCCAAGGTAAAGTTTGTGCAGGAGGAAGAAGCTAGAATCAGGCGAGAAGCCATCCTTCCCCGCAAGATTACCTTCGCAACACCCACAGAGCAGCAGCCGCTCGCAACTCCAAAGGATAACATGAAGAAGGCTGCGGAGCTCCTGAAAAAGAAGGACGAGGAGATTGACATCAACTACGTCCGGAAGCTCGTTGCCTCAGCAATGCAGCAACAGAGCAAGGCAGACACTTCGCGCAGGTTAGCATCCAATCCGGAGCAATGCATATCTACCGCGCAGAAGGACGCCACAGCAAGTCAACACCGTGATGGCGAGTCGCGCACCGGATCTACGGAGCGCAGGAGGAAAGTCAGAGACCATCCAAATCCAATCCCCATACCATCGGATTCAACTCCGAAAAACCCGGCAAAGGGAAAGGATGCGATGTATACTGGCAGAGATAAGTACCGTGTTCCATCACCACCACCCCGAGCTTCGCGTCCTCCGCTACCCCCTCGACGTCGCAGTCCTGCCGGAAACCCCAGGCCCCATGGGCCAGGTGGAATAAACATCCGTGACAACATGCCGCCTCCTAGAGATAGGAGCAGGGAGCGTACGCCGGAACCACGCAGAAGCCGGAACCAAGACCACGAGCCTGAGCCTCGTCGGAATCAAGAACGCGATCCTGAGCCTCGCAGAAGCCAAGGACGCGATCCTGAGCCACGCAGGAGCCGGAACGAGGAGTACGCACCTGAGCCACGCAGGAGCCGGAACAACGGAGGCGACCACCACCAAGAGGAAAGGAGCCACCGCAGCCGGAGCCAGCCGAGGGAGCCACGCCGTGAATCTGAAGGCGGAAGAACATCTTACAGGCCCCCTCGCAGATCTCCCTCGCCACCACCCAGTGGAGGCGGAGGTGGAGGCGGAGGCCGAGGCCGGAGATCCCGTTCCCGCTCAAAATCACCTGGCGGTGCCCCCCGAGATGCCCGGGATCGCCTCAACGAGTACAGATCCGACTACATCGGTCCAAGGTGCTTTGGCCAGATGATCCGAGAGGAACCAAAGCCAAGAAGCTTGAACCTTAAGCTACCAGGAAACCTGAAGCATTATGATGGCAGCGAGAGGCCGGATACCTGGATTGAGGATTACTACAATGCAGTAACTTTCGCCGGAGGAACCTGATGACCCACAAGTATAGGGGGTGTATCGTAGTATCTTCGATAAGTAAGAATGTCGATCCCAACGAG